>NC_048445.1:11930975-12210338 GCF_004353265.1 Vitis riparia
TGTCTTACCAATTCCTCCAAATCCATAGATCCCAACCATGCGAACGTCATTTGATAATGGGTCTATAATCTGAGGAAAATTTTCTTCCAATTGGTCCAAACGATAATCCATCCCAATGAGCTTCTTATCAACATGTAAGATTTTTTGACTAAATCTCATCAAAATAACGTGAGTAATATCCTCAATATAATTTGCCTCAGACCTGCCACCAGTAAGGCACATAAATGGGTGAGGCAATAGAGTAACAAACAATAGAAAACATGAAGTAAACTTTACTATGTTTGGTTTCATATAAACACTTGAATTATGGGCAAGTAGAATATGTTAAAGGGGAAAAAGATGAATTAATTAGATCTTTCATGCACCATTAGAACACCATAAAAAGGGGTGTTCTAATTAATGTTGTCCTTTATTCATCTTTCCCACCTCCATACTTACTATTTTAGTTTTCAATACTTGATATAATCATGTAATAACTCTAGATTGCTAGGTTGCTTTACTGGTATGATGTAAAAGGTCCTAAATTTGTATAAAGTTTATTAGACCCTCTAATAGATTTCTGTTTTATAGAGATACTCGCAGAAGATTATATGTATAAAAAAAATATGCATATTCTGTACTTACCAATCATGTACATGCCATCCAGAAAGACTACCCACTTCGCTCAAAGCTGCCCTCCACCTCTGTGTCTTGTGGCCAAACCCATTTCTTTCATGATAAGCGAATGCTTCTCCATAGCTGCCCTTCTGATATCGCACATGGGAAGGATCCACATGACAGAAAACTGGAAAAACTATTTTTCCCATTTCTTCCCTGCACTCCATTATCCTCGCCAGTTCGTCCAAACACCAGTTGGAACGAGCATAGTTGTGCGAGAGAATTACAAGAACCAACCTTGACTTCTCAATAGCGTACAAAAGACCTGGTGCAATATCTTCTCCCCGTAGATCATCGATTCTAAAGGTATGAATCCCTTTCCGATATAAAGCTGCATAGAGATTATCCGTGAAGTTGTGGCTGGTATCTTTACCCTTAAAGCTCAAGAAAACTTCATAATCCCATGGACCAATAGAAGTAGAAGAAGAAGAAGAGGACATCCTAGGACAATCCATGCCCACGAGGTTCTTTTCAACATGTAAGAGCTCCCGGTTTAAACTCCTGCAAATAGTGGAAGTAATCTCCTCGATAACAAGTGCCTCAGACCTGCCAGTTGTAAAGCATGAGACCTTTGGTGAGTCAACAGATACAAACACGAAACTTATCGTCTTGAAAGAGTATTGCCCTGCCATCATTGCTCGCTTCCAGAGAAATGGTTCAGAAAATGTATGATTTTTCTATTTTAAATAACAAAAGATGCATTTACATTCAGTTTATAACACTTTTTGCACATAGGATATGGAGATCCTGAATTTGGAAGAGTCTCTTAATTAATTTTCCCAATCAGGAGGAGATATAAGATGTTGATTACAACTTTAAAAAGGATTTCCGATTCATCATCAGGTGTAAAAAAAATAACGAATACTTGGAAATAAATAAAAAAAAATTGATATTTACCCATCCTGTAAATGCCATCCACTAATATTGGCCACCTCCGTCAACGCTGCCCTCCACCATTGTATCTGGTCTGGGTTTCTTCCATGCCTTTCAAATGCTTGTTCATAACTCCCAGTCTGTCTTCGCACATCGGATGGCTCCACGTGGTAGAAAATTGGAAAAACTAATTGTCTCATAGACTTCCGCCACTCCATGATCTTCACCAGTTCGTTCAGACACCACCTAGAACGGGCATAGTTTTTCGAGAGAATTATGAGACAAATCCTTGACTCTTCAATAGCTTTTAAAAGTTCTGGTGCAATCTCTTCTCCTTTTCGTAGCTCTTCAGCATCTCTAAAGGTACGAATCCCTTTCCGATTCAAAGCTCTGTAGAGATGATCTGTAAAATTGTGGCGGGTATCTTCACCCATAAAGCTCAAGAAAACATCGTAATTCCATCTTTGACTTTGAGGGTTTGCAAAAGCCATCCACTTTTGCTACGAGGCCTCACTCAGCTTAAATTGCAGGTAAACACTGGTAGGTGGAAGGACACCGATGAACTCTCCCTTGGAAGGTGGGGATGCTGTGTGCTGAAATTCTTGAGAAGTTCTCTCCTGGATCTCGAGTCTTTTCGATTGTTTACAAATGATTCTCCATGTATCAAATATAAAAACTGATTTTAATATTTTTAATTATTATTTTATTTTAGATGCCCATGACACATGAATCTGACCAAACTGGCTTTAGCATACAGGTTCTCATGCCCATGTATCCATCTTCTCCGAGGAAGAAAGAAAGACAATGAAATCCCACGGAATTCATTTTGTGGGAAAGGTGGGTTTTTATTTTTTATTTTTTATTTTAAATGAAATAAAGGGTTAATTTCTTGATATTGAACGTAAATAGATTAATTCACTCTTAATATAAGATTTAGTTACTTTAGCAACATGTATTTCACTTATAAAATTTTACATTTAGAAATAAGAATTCATTTTGTAGAAAATAGTTAAACACATTTATCTAAGATATTTTTACCTAAATTCTCCTAAAAAATAAATGAAATAAATTTGTAAAAGTGTTAACGAAACAAAATTTGAAACTACCATTGATCAAATGTGGTGATTAAATGTATTTACATCAAATATCAAGGATTTGATTGAGTAAAATTAGCCCTAAAATAAGTGTTTAAGTTAGATACTTATTTAAAAAAAAAAAAAAAAAAATTGACTCAAAACCTCACATAAAACTTGTTGCCATTTCATGAAAATTGAATTTTATTCTCTTCAAAATACATTATCCACCCATGATCTAGTTTTCTTATAGTTTATTGGCAAATTACAATTTAAAACCAAATTTTAAACAAATTCAGTTCTCTAGGGTTTTATTTTCTCGAACTTGTTTTAAAAAATACTTTTTTGGGCATTTTTTATTTAAAATAAGAGTATTCTATAAATTATTTTTTAAAGAAAAAATAAAACAAAATTGACAATTTTAATTGTTTGTAAAAACAATTTTTTATTTTAAATTTATAAAAATTGTAAAGTCAATTCATATGAGATTAATTTAATTTACATTATTATAGATTTAATCTTGGTAGGTTGGAATGGAGGACGAAATTTCGTGCCATTGACCTAAGAAACATTCAAGTGTTTTCTCCTAATATTTAAAGACTCCGTATATTGATTGGTTTCCTTATGATAATTTAATATCATTTTAGGTGAATGACATGTCCATCACTTATCTATCTTTTTTATATTTTTAAAAGAATGTATGGTTATCTACTATTAAAATGATAATTTAATATCATTTTAGGTGAATGACATGTCCATCACTTATGATAATACTGATTTTCAATTATTTATATAAAAAAAAGTTTTAAAATACAATGAAAAATCCAAATTGTTAAAATATAATTATTATGGTTGCATGAATAGTGATGCAATAAAGACTAAAAAAACTTATGTGAAAGGTCAATGGATATTTTGGTATTTTGATATCTTATATAATTTCCATAAATTATATAAGTTATATGGACCAAATCTTAATTTTTGAGCCCAAAACACAATTTTCCCAAATATTTACCTATATTTCAATCATCATCACCCATTATATTTTGTACCTTTTGCTTCATGAGCAAACATGAAAACCTTGGAAAATCTTATTTATAGTATTGGTATTAAATTAAACCCCAAATTTTTATTCTCTTCAAAATACATTATCCACCTATGATCTGGTTTTCTTATAGTTTATTTGCAAATTATGATTTAAAAACCAATTTTTAAACAAATTCAGTTCTCTTGGATTTAATTTTCTAGAACTTGTTTTAAAAAATACTTTTTGGGCATTTTTTTTTAAATAAGAGTATTCTATAAATTATTTTTAAAGAAAAAATAAAAAATAAAATTGACGATTTTAATTGTTTGTAAAAACAAATTTTTATTTTAAATTTATAAAAATTGTAAATTCAATTCATAGGAGATTAATTTAATTTACATTATCATAGATTTAATCTTGGTAGGTTGGAATGGAGTACGAAATTTCGTGCCATTGACCTAAGAAGCATTCAAGTGTTTTCTCCTAATATTTAAAGACTCATATATTCTTAAAAAGGAAAGACTCATATATTGACTGGTTTCCTTATGATAATTTAATATCATTTTAGGTGATCAATGACACGTCAATCACTCATCTGTCTTTTTTATATTTTTATAAGAAAGTATTGTTATCCACTTCAAATATTTACCTATATTTCAATCAACATGACCCATTATATTTTGTACCTTTTGCTTCATGAGCAAGCATGAAAACCTTGGAAAATCTTATTTATAGTGTTGGTAATAAATTAAACTCCATATGGCATCCTTTGCTTCTCAATTACAAGTATTTAGCTTCCATTTAATGAAATTAGAAAGCACTTGATTGTGGGTCATTTTGGTTTCTAAGCTTTCAATTGAAACTTCAAATTAAAGCAAAAGGCAGTTGAGTTTATTTCCAGAAGTAGAACTACAGTTGAGAAATTATGGAAATGAATCCACAATTTATTTAAAATAATTCAGTTCTATTGGGTTTTATTTTTTCAAATTTATTTTTAAAAATTATTTTTAAGTAAAAAAAATTATTTTTTGGCATTTTTTTTAAATAAGAGTATTTGATAAATTATTTTGTAAAGAAAAAAACAAAACAAAAATCTCATTTTGATAATTTTAATTGTTTGTAAAAATAATTTTTTGTTTTAATTTTTATAAAAATTATAAATTCAATTTATATGACATTAATTTAATTTACATTATTATTGATTCAATCTTGGTAGGTGAATGGAGGCAGGGAAGAAAATGTATAAATCGGCGATTTTTCTCCGATATATCGCGTGGTCAACGTGGGTCAACGGAAGTCAGACCCGCTATAGTGCCTCTCCATTTCCTTGGAGCTGAGAGGGCCGCTTACCACCTGGGCTAAGTTGCCCTTTGATACATAATATGCAACAACTATATATCTACTTAAATTCATTATATAAAGAAAATATAAAAATATTTTAAAGAGCAAATTAATTATAATTATTTTATAATTAAATGCAAAGTCTTTTAATTAATTACCAAAAATATAAAAATTATATAATTTTCTTCATAATGTTTTTAATATCATTAATAATTAATTAAATATTAAAAAATTATATATATATATATATATATATATATCATTATTTATTTTATATTGTTTAATACAATTGAATTAAATGGATCATATTTTAATACTAATATATATTTTAAAATTAGACATATTATAATCAAATATCATAATATTAGGTGTAATTTAATAATAAATGTACACTTATAAAATTCATATTTTTATCGATGCATACGATATTATTATCAAATATGATAAATCATGTTATACATATATCAAAATTTTCAATAAAATAACTTTAAAATGTCTATTATACTTTTGATTATATTATTATGATGTTTTCCTTACATTTTCATGAGTTTTTAATAATTTTAAGCTTACCATATTTTTTTCCAAAATATCCACCGATATATCTCCGATATATCCAATATATCTCCGATATATCCGTAAAATCGAAATACCGATATATCCGTGATTACCGATATTTTCATCCTTGAATGGAGGACGAAATTTCATTCCATTGACCTAAGAAACACAAGTCTTTTCTCCTAATATTTAAAGATTCGTCGGACATGTAGAATGATGTCAAGCAATTTCTTAAACGGAAATTGACTGATTTTATGAAAGGAGACACCCTAAAGTCCAAAAGCTAAAATAAAGTTGCCTTTATGCTGCCCTAACAATTCAATACGTATGACTAGCTCTTTCCACCACAATGACTATATGTGTTTACCATAAATTAATTTGTGATTAAAAAAGTATTCCGTGGTAAAAGAATTTTTCTCATTAAAAATTATTATGGTTAAAAAAATATTTTATGGTAAAAGAGTCTTTTTCATGAAAATTAATTGTGGGTATCGATGTTGTAAGTTGATGAACAATTATCGTTAGTGGTTTGCTTTAGTATCGAAAAGTTTTCTAACTATACCTTCTTTTTACAATCAACAAAATGAGGATATATGTAAAGGTATCACAATTAAAAATATATATATATTAAACAAGTCACCAATTAGTTAAAGTAAATTTTAAAGAGTTATAATCTTATACATCATGTATTTAAGAATTTATTTTCCAAATGGGATAAATAAAATTTAATTTACTTAATAACCAAATTAAAATTATAAATTGTAATATTGAAAAGTTGAATAGAGAAGGCTTGAGAATCAAAAGGGGAATGACAAAGTTAGAAGATTTTTTTGGTGATAAAGACATTACTAAATTGAAGATCTAATTGTAAAGATAAAAAAAAAGTTGATTGATTTTTTTATGATACTAAAATATATGTAAGGAATATTTGAAAAAAAAAACCAAAATTAAATTTGGTAAATGTTTATATTGTTTGTAATATATTATATATATATATATAGAAAAAAAGGATTTTTGAAAAAAAAAATCATTTATAAGATGATTATCAAGGAATTATATTAAGTAATTATTTAAATTTTCCCTTTTTTAAGCATTAATAAAAATTTAGTAAAAAAATAATTGTAATTTATTTTATACTGCTAATTTATAACTCTATTATTATTATATTGTTAGTTTTAAATTTATAGTTAATAGAGAATGATATTTCAATTTTTGTATGCAAATGATTTGGTTAAATATTGATAACATTTTTTTTAACTAGTAGATTGATATAATATTAAATAAATTTCAAAATAAACAAAAAAACATAAATTTGAGGAGGGTACAAAAGCTATGATGAGAATACGACAAATATGAGAAGGATACGAATAAAAGTGAAAATGATATATAAAATAATTAGTTTCTTCCTATTTATCACTCACTAGCCTATTGGCATTTTGCATCATTCATGATGTAAATTTTGGCATAAATACAGAAGAAATGAGATGATATGAAAAAAGGACATTGGAGGTGGGCTCAGTGGAACCCTATTGAAATTCAATATGAAACTTGTTTGACTCCTATCTAACCCAACAAAATGAAGCATAATTTAAGCCCAATTTAGGTTTGAAAAACTAAAGAGCAAGTTGAGCACAGCTTGAGTACCTCTAATTAATTAGTTAATATGGCTTGCAACACAGATTCATATCCGGTTAGCTATCAAGCAAATATGAATCCTAGGAATAAATTTTTTTCTGCAAGAGATTTATATTTTTCTTGATCTCTCCATCCCTTGATCATTTCCCTTTTCTTTTTTCTTTTGAAAGCAGTATAGGGATAGGGATGGCAGTTCCATGTTTGATTAATTCCTGTCAAGAGACGAAGATGCGGATGAGGTTGAATCACCTGTTCATTTATGTGAGGAAGAGCCTGAACTTGATTATCAGATACCACTGAAAGGAATGGTGTTTATGTCAGAGATGGAGGCTGAAAATTTTTGCCACCACTATGCTGAGAATATCGGTTTTAAAATGAGAAAAGGCTATCAAATGCAAAACATTAAAAGACGATTTTTTCTTTGTTCATGCTAAGGTTTTCGGGCCAAGAACCAATCCAATCAGACGAAAAGCAAGTATCAGAGAAAAGAAACAAGAACAGGTTGCAATGCCCATGACCAAGTTGCACTTGAAAATGGACAATGGGTGATCACAGAACTTCATCTTGAGCATAATCATGACCTTGAAAGCCGTAATCAAAGGTCAAATAAGAACTTCCTCAGCGCTTGGGTGTTTTTTCTCGGAATATTCGCTCTAGACATCTATTTGAACCAGTCGAAGCTCAAGTAATCGACTTCAAAAGGGCAAAAGAAGAGGTAAAACTACCCATCACTTCCCATGCACATCTAATACAAGATATTTAGTTTTTTGACTACTTGGAATTAATGAACGTATCATTTTCCCTTCAGCCCACCTTTCGGTTTTTGTTGGTGAATTCAAAAGGCACTTATAAATTCTTTCTTTTTTACTCTCTTTTTTCTGGTGCCTTAGGGTCCATCCAGGGTCATACTTCCTCCATTCCTGATGAAGCTGAATACGTAGATCAAACCATCCGGGATCCTAACAACACTCCAGGAGTGGTTCATGTAGGAAGAGTGTAAATAATTTTTAGTTTAATTTTAATTTTGGGAAGAGTCCTATTGGGAATTATTTTATTTTATTTTATTCTATTAGTCTTATATTTTTTGGGAAGAGTCCTATTGGGATTGTGCTAGTGGAGTCCCATTCCACTTATAAGTAGAATCTCCTTCCACTTTGAGTCATGTTCTGATTACAAGTAGAGTCCCATTGGGATTGTGTTAGTGACCTATAAAAGCATATCACCCCTCACTCTCTATATACGAATAACAATTTTTCAGAGAGTTTTTTAAAGAGTTTTTCTTCACACATCTATCTGGAGGAATTTTTTCAAAACTCGAGTTATACACATCTCGCTTACAAAGTGCACCGAATGCGAGATCTGGCTATTGAATCTTAAAGGTAGACCACTAGTACCCTAGTGCATCAAGTTCTTCTTCGAGGAGGGTAGAACTATTTCAAGGATAGTGTTTGTCACACCTCAGCCGATAAGTTTTTCTTCTCATTAATTATGTTCTTTGTTTGTGTCTTTTGGGCTAGTCATTTGTTTCATACCCTTAAAATCCAACAATGTTGACATATATCCAAATGGAAGCTTCTCTAGTTCACACTGGTCTTGACACCTCTAAAATTGATCCCTTCAATGGGACATTCTTTAAGAGATGGTAGGAAAGGGTTTTCTCTGCAATTGATGTAGCAAACTTGAAACACATTTTGACTGACCTAAAACCAGAATATGGTTTTCATTTGTTACCAACTTGGGAAACTGGAAATAAACAAGTCAGACATGCTATTTTGAGTGCCCTTTCTAATGAACTTTTTTATATTTATTGTCAATTTAAAGTTGCAAAAGAAATTTGGGATATAATGAATAAAAAATATATATTTTGGAAGATGCAGGAACTTACAAATATGCCATAGGGAATTTTAGAAATTTCCAAATAACCGAGGATAGAGATGTGTTATCTCAAATCCATGACTACCACTTGTTGATTAATGACTTAGCTATTGAAGACATTATATTACCTGAACCTTTTATGGTTGGTTATTTAGTAGAGACTTTTCCAGATTCTTGGAAAGACTATAAAAATGACATGAAACATAAAAGGAAACAAATGTCCCTAGAGGACGTCATAATCCATATTAGGATTGAGAAACAAAACAGAAATAGGGACAATGTTGAGAAAGCTAAGGAATTGTCTTCTAAGGCTAGTGTAGTAGAAGAAAAATCCAAACCCAAAAACAATAGCTCCAGAAAGCAAAAATCTATGACTAAGCCCAATGCATCAAACAAGGTCCAAAACCCAACTATTAAAAAAAAACAAAAAAACAAAAAAACAAAAACAGGAGTAAGGATCTTGTTTGACTTTGATAAAAGAGTTTTAACCAAAAATAATGCATTTGTGGGAAATGGCTATTATAATCAAGGTTTATTTATGTTGAATGTTTATGATATTATCAATAATAATGCATCTGCTTCTTCTACTTACATAGTTGATTCTTGTGATATTTGGCATGGTAGACTAGGACATGTGAACTTTTCATATATGAAGAAAATGGTTGAATTGAGTTTAATCCCTAAACTGTCCCTAAAAAACCATGGAAAATGTGAATCTTTTGTAGAATATAAACCAACAAAGAAATCTTGCAAATAAGTTGAAAGAGAATCAAATCTACTAAGTTTAATACACAGTGACTTAGGAGACCTAAAAAATACAATGATTAGAGGTGGTATTCTACATAACTTTCATAGATGACTACTCAAGGTATACAAGGGTATATCTTTTGAGAAACAAAGATGAAGCAAGAGATGTTTTCATCAAGTACAAAAATGAAGTGAAAAATCAACTAAGTAAGAAAATTAAAAGGCTTAAAATTGATAGGGGAGGAGAGTATGAGTCCAATCCCGTTCATTCTTTTTATGAAGATCATAGGATCATTCACAAAACTACTCCTCCTTATTCTCCTGAGTCTAATGGAGTAGCAGAAAGGAAAAATAGGACCTTAAAAGAAATGATGAATACAATGTTGGTAAGTTCAAGAGTACCCTTGAACTTGTGGGGAGAAGCTATCCTATCTGCATGTTACATTCAAAATAGAAAACCTTACAAGAAAACTGGTAAAACTACTTATGAGTTGTAGAAGGGTTATGCACTTAATATAACATACCTAAAAGTGTGGGGGTGTTTAGCTAAAATTCTTTTCCCTTAACCTAAAAAAAAAATGAAAACTAGATCCTAAAACCTTTGATGCAATGTTAATTCATAATTTGGTGATACACCAAATGGATGTTAAGACTACATTCTTGAATGAAGATTTGGAAGAGGAAATTTATATAGAACAACATGAGGGTTGTGTAATTCCAAGGAAGGAGAAAAAGGTGTGTAAGTTGGTTAAATCACTATATGGGTTGAAACAAGCTCCTAAACAGTGGCACAACAAATTTGATCATGTGTTAATAAATAATGGATATTCCATTAATGATGGCGATCAGTGTATTTACAACAAGTATGAGGATAACACATGTGTAGTCATTTGGCTTTATGTTGATGACATGCTGATCTTTAGAACTAGCCTAGAGGTTGTGCGTGAGACCAAGAAATTCCTAGGTTCTAAGTTTGATATGAAAGACCTAGGAAAGGCAAAGGTGATTCTAGGAATTAAAATAACTAGAACACCTAATGGGCTTAAACTTTCTTAAGAGCACTATATGGAAAAGATCCTAAGGAAGTTTGAACACTTTGATTGTAAATCAGTGTCAACTCCTTATGATCCTAGCTCACAATTGAAGAAAAATAGAGAACATAGTGCTACCCAAATAGAGTATGCTCAAATCATAGGGAGCCTAATGTACTTCATGAACTATACCAAACCTGATATTGCTTATGCAGTAGGTAGATTGAGTTGGTACAACCAAAGTCCTAATCAGGACCATTGGACTGTTGTTCATAGAGTCCTTAAGTATTTGAGAGGCACCATTAACTATGGTTTGTGCTTTAGTGGATTTCCAAGTGTCCTTGAAGGATTTAGTGATGCAAATTGGATCTCAGATTCAGATGAGATGAAATCCACTAATGGATATGTTTTCATCCTTGGTGGAAGTACAGTTTCTTGGAAGTATGCCAAGCAAACTTGCATTACTCGGTCTACTATGGAGGTTGAGTTTATTGCCTTAGAAAAGACAAGTTCTGAGGTTGAGTGTCTTAGAAAGCTCTTAGCAAATATCCATTTATGGACGAGACCAACCCCATCTGTGTCTATGCATTGTGATAGCCAAACTGTAATTGCTAAGGCTAAGAGTAAAATATTTAACGGGATGAATAGGCATATACGCCTAAGGCACAATATTGTGTGATAGTTGCTTGAAACAGGGGTTATATCCCTAGAATTTGTGAGGTAAGAGTTGAATTTGGCTGATCCTTTGACCAAACCACTAAATAAAAAACTAGGGGAAGAAACATCGAGGGGGATGGGGCTTATACCTATTACATAAGAAAAGAGTGGTGGTAACCCAACCTATTAGAATGGAAATTCCATGAAGTAGATTCATATGGGTAATAACAAATCACTTGTTGACTTGAGGTGCTCTATCAAATTTAATTGTATGAGAGTCTATCTCTAAGGTGTAGATAGAGTGTATTTTGCAGTGATTAAGGTTGAGTGTTTACTCTTAATGAATACCACATTCTTTATGGATGGTATGTTTAAATGCAGAACATACTTGATGGATTCACCTATACGAGAGTGGAAGTGGGACCGCTTCCTATGAGAACTTAGGCAGGTTCTTTAGAGCTCTCATGAATATCTAGGGGGTGCATGGCCTATTTGTGCCAACCCGTTTTATACAACTCGTAGTGTAGTTGAGAAAACCAATGTGGATAAAAGTCCCTTGAGTTACATTAAGAAACACTAGCTCATAGAAATTTATTTTCATCGTGTTTTGTGATTCAATACTTATTTGTCCTAATACTGGTTCATAGCCTTTGGGCACCAGTACTGATGCATTAGATTCTTTTTCCCTCCAAAAAAATAAAAAAAATTATGTTTACACTCTATGGGGGATTGTAGGAAGAATATAAATAATTTTTATTTTTATTTTTATTTTGGGAAGAGTCCTATTAGGAATTATTTTATTTTATTAGTCTTATATTTTTGGGAAGAGTCTTATTGGGATTGTGCTAGTGGAGTCCCATTCTACTTATAAGTAGATTCCCCTTCCACTTTGAGTCATGTCCTGATTACAAGTAGAGTCCCATTAGGATTTTGTTAGTGGCCTATAAAAGCAAGTCACCCCTCACTCTCTATATATGAATACCCATTTTTTAGAGAATTTTTCAGAAAGTTTTTAAAGAGTTTTTTTTTTTTCATACATCTATCTGGAGGAATTATATCAAAACTTGAGTTGTACACATCTCGCTGATAGAGTGCACCCAATGCAAGATCTGGCAGTTGAATCCTGGAGATAGACCACTAGTACCCTAGTGCATCAAGTTCATCTTCAAGGATGGTGGATCTATTTCAAGGATAGTGTTTGTCACACCTTAGTCGATAAGTTTTTCTTCTTCTTAATTATGCTCTTTGTTTGTGTTTTTTGGGCTAGTCATTTGTTTCCATATCCTTAAAAATCCAACAATTCATATTATGGTAGCTGAGTCATTTGACGGCCTCAAAACACAATAGGTTGAGCCCCAAAAACCCACGAGCACTACCCATGGTCTTGAGAAGAGAAAAAAATTACCCCCACTTCACCCTACAAAAGTGTTTATTCCTCCTCAACCTTAAGAGGAAAAAAAGGATACAATGAGCAGTAATCTGCCATATTGGGTAATCAATTATGGCAACAAAGAGGTTGACGTAAAGAGCACTAAGGAAGTACTACAACACATTGCCAATGATGTGGGAAACATTTCTAATGATGAGATACTAGTGAAAGAGAGGGTCTCCGAGTTGCCACGTACTTCAGCTGTTCATGTCTCAATTCCTTTGTCGTAGAGCTTGGTTGGACTTTCGACTCCCTTCCTTTCAAGTGAGGCCTCGGTGCCACTTACCACCACCCTAACCAGTATTCCTGAGAAGCTCATCCTATCTTCTTTTACAACAATTAGCTCAGACTTGTCACCTCCCATTATTTTGAGTCCTAAAATTTAGGGTTGCATAGCACCAACGACAGTCCAAACTCCTACTATCCGCATCATAACCATGACTAATGTTAGCACATTGGTGCCTAGAAGCTTAAACCTACAACCTCCCCAAGGCAAGCACCAAGGGATTTTAAGGGATGAAAGGCCTATTCCCCAAACTAAGTTTGGTGGATTAGGGAAACAAGTATTCAAGTCTAAGGACCTAGGTTCTTTCCTGCAGGTGATTCAATTTTGGAGTAAATATTTACCAAGTATGGGGACATAACTGTTGACTACTGCTTTACAATGAGACATCAAGTGTTCTGGTCTAGGACCTACTATCCACTACCTGCAGACTCTCCATTAACTGTGTCTATAATCTAATAAGGTAGTGTTATCATCTATCAAGATTACCTCTCAAGTCCTTAAGTTACATATCTCACTTATTATGTGATCAAATGACACACTCTAGCTCCAAGAAGAATATTTCAAATTCCACTAAAGGAATTACTATGACCACATATTTCATGACTACATGTCCTTTGGATCACCCAAGAGGACATGCTACCTCAATGCCATGAGATATCATAATGTGTTTATTGAGAATACCTATTACCATAAGCCTCCATCAACAGTGATCCAATCCATAGAGATATATGACCACTTTAAGGTCTCACCCATAAGTCAAAACCTCTTATTGATTTTGGCAGAAGCTCAATATCCTCTCAAGGTTAAGAGTCCATGTAGTATAGTAGCTTGGTGAATCATAACAATTGATAGCTTGGCGTCATGATTCATCATAAGTCCTGTCCAATGTGCATCACATACACTAGTATACTTACCATAGGAAACCCATCCTGATGACATAAACAAGTCATCCCTCCAATTAGGAGGTAGTGCACTATAGTCTCTACTAGATTGCCCAAATCCATGAACCAACTATGGACAACTTATCTACTTATAAGGAACCTATGACTTATATCTTCTATACAACTCCTAATGCACCCAAGTCATGTACAAAGTAAGAGATATGGGCTAAATGCTCGGATCAATGTCAATACACCCAAGGGATAGCAAATGGATAATTAAGTCTAACTTTGTTACATTATGTCCTGGTTTTAGGGGTTCAATCCCAACAGCTTATGCTTCAAGGCAATTAAATTCGTTTGTTAGAAACTATCTAACACATGATTTAGAGTTTACAACAGTAGTTTTTCTCCTCAAGACTTGGAGACACTACTTGTATGGAGAGAAATTTAAGGTGTGCTCTAATCATAAAAGTTTAAAATACATCTTCAGTGAAGATGGGTGGAGACATTGGAAGATTATGATTTTGCCTTTCATTACTATCCTAGAAAGACAAATATTATAACAGATGTCATGAGTAGAAAGAACTATGGACAATTTTCTAGCTTATGGTTGAGAGGGTTCAAGATGTATGTAGTTATTGAGGATTTTGAGTTGTGTCTTGGTTGGGAAGGACAAGGTCAGTGCTTCTATAGTATGTTGGCTAGACAAAAGATCATCCAAAAAATAATAGAAACCCATGTACATGATGAGATTTTAGAGAAGGTTAAAGCCTAGTTGGTAGAAGGTGGAGTAGACAATAATTGGTCTATGCATGCAGATGGGAGTGTGAGATTTAAAAGAAGATCATGTGTTCAAGGGATGTAGGGTTGAGAAATAAACTTTTAGCAGATGCTCGTAGCACAAAGTATACCATTCACCCTAAGAGTACCAAAATGTATTAAGACCTAAAGAGACAATTTTGGTGGAGTGGAATGAAAAGAGACATTGCTCAATATGTAGCTAATTGTCAAATTTGTCAACAAGTGAAAGTCGAACATCAGAAGCTTGCAAGGTTGTTGCAACCATTGCTTGTACTTGAGTGGAAATGAAATCACATCACTATGGACTTTGTGATAAGGTTTTCAACAACTAGAAACAAGAAAAATAGAGTTTGGGTTATTGTGGACTGCCTCTCTATATTAGCTCATTTCCTAGCCATGAAGACTATTGACTCTATGAACTCTTTGGTTAAGTTATATATACAGGAAATTGTGAGATTGTATAGGATACCATTGTCTATAGTGTCTGACAAGGAACTAAATTTACTTCTTAGTTTTGGCAGAGTTTGCAAAAGGCTTTAGCCACCCAATTGAATTTTAACATTGCATTTCATCCCCAATAGATGATCAACCAAAGAAAGTAATCCAGAATCTAAAAGACTTGTTGAGGGCATACATCCTGGACTTTGGAGAGAATTGGGAAAATTATTTATCTTCAACAAAGTTTGCATATAACAATAACTATCATTCTAGTATTGACATGGTGACTTATGAAGCACTCTATGGGAGAACATGTAAAACGCTCTTATGTTGGACATAGTTGGAAGAGAATAGTTTGTTTGGACCTAAGATTGTCTAAGAGACTATAGAAAAAATACAACTCATCAAAAAAAAAAAAAAAAAAAAACTCAAGAATGCTCTAGGTAGGTAGAAAAGTTATGCATACCAAAGAAGAAGGTCCTTGGAATTTGAAAAAGGGGATTGGGTCTTTATGTCATTTTGAACGAGCATATTCTAGCTAGTTTAGGAAGAAGGGTAAGTTAGCCCTTAGATTTGGTGGACCATTTCAAGTTGATAACAAAATTGGCCTGGTAGCATATAAGTTAACATTGCCTTGATAGCTATCCCATGTGCATGATGTCTTCCACATATCAATGCTAAGGAAAAGTACTCCATATCCGACTTGTCTAATTAACTTGCAAGATATTCAGGTTAACAAAGATACGTCATATTCAAAGGAACCTTTGCAAATTTTGGAAGTTGAGGAACACAAGTTTAAGAACAAGGTGATTTCTATAGTGAAAGTATACTGGCAACATCATGGGATGAAATAAGCAGCTTAAGAAGTCGATGAGGAAATGAGGTGATACCATCCACAACTTTTCCACAATTTTTGAAGTTAATCTAAATATTGGGACTAATTTTATTTTTTTTTATTTTTTTATTTTAGAGTTTGAAATTTTCTAAGTAAAATAGTGGTTGAAAAATCAAAAAGGCAAAATTAAGAACATGTGCCAGATTTGGATTGGTAAAATTTGAAGAACTTTAGTGGTCAAATAAGTGATTTGAATTTGGTCCATGTCACCCTCACTATAGAAAATTTCTTAGAAAGTTAAATAAGCCTTACCTGTTATTAGAATTAATAATTTTAGTTTTGAAGAATTAATTATAAAAAAAAATAAAAGAAAAGAAAATATGGGTATGAAATTTTTTATTTTTAGAATTAAGTTTTATTAAGAAATGAGAAATATAGTTTACAAAAAAAAAAGCAATAGTTGCAAGATAATAAAAAACTATTTAGTTATGAAAAAATTAAAATTTATTTAAGGGTTTTGAAAAAAAATAAATAAATAAGCAATGTTTTCAGAATCGGACCGGTCATCGAACTAGAAAAGTTACTAATTCATGGTTCATTGGTTGGACCAGTGGTTGAATCGTGGTCGAACCGGTGACATCATAAATATGTAATTTACATATTATTAAAATTAAAAATAATTATAAAAAATTTAAAATATATATGAATAAATTAAAAATCAATAATATTATTTTATATCTTTGATATTATCAAATTAAATCATATTAATATTTTAAATTTTATTAAATGAAATATGTATAATATATTAAATGTGAATATATTAAAATGAAAATTTAAACTAATTTTATAATTTAAAAAAATATTATATTATTTTTATTTAATATTATATAAAATTTTAAAATCCAATATATATTGTTTTGTTCGGCATATTAAATAATAAAAGGAGTGTATCTGAGTGGCGCTTAGGTTTGCTACACGACTTGAGCTCCAAGGTTCAAACCCTTTTGGTCATTGAGGGCAAAGACATCACTGGTGTGGGCTTTGTCATAATAAAAGAAGGCCCAGCTATGGGCTTTTGCCAAAAAAAAATTTATACAATGGAGTCTTACATACTTACAAAAAAAAAGGTGAATTGTTGAACCGGAAATGTGACAGTTGAACCGGTTGGACCGACTGATCGGTCCGGTTTTCAAAACAGTGTAAATAAATATAAAGAAATAAAATACAAGGAAGAAGAAATAATTAAAAAAAAGATTAATTATAGTTGAAAGTTAATTATAAGTAAGAATTGACATAAATCAATATAATTAAATTAAGAAAAAATATATGATAAAGTTTGACCCTAGATGTATATGAAAAAAATCAGATCATTAAATTAGGGGTAAAAAAACAAAACCTTTTCTAGATAGGTGAGAAAGTTATAAAATGACAAAGTCTAAACGCCGCCCCCTCCCCACCTTCAATTATTATCTCCATATTCGTTGTTGACCTATGAAGTCCTCTCACTTCTGTGAATGCTTTCATGGAAACTCTACCCCACTCCCCACAAATTCAATTATTGTCTCCATCCTGTTTCTTGACCTATGAAGTCCATTCACCTGTGCGAATGCTTGCATGGAAATTCTACTGCTCCGAAAAACTACTAAGCATGCAATGAAGGAAACTAGATGGTGGGCAAGAGTACTGATAAGCAATAATATTAACAAGGGATAATTGAAAGGAATGAAATCATCCCCACTTTGGAAACTAACCTTTCACCTTTTTTGAATCTAAAAAATACTTATTTTGAACAAAACTATCCTCATCTTTTTCTTGCGAAAATGACTCTTTCTTTTAAAACACACATGTAAATAATGAAAATATTAAAAAATATTTATATCAAAAAACTCTTCAAGTTAAAAAATAAGAGCGGTTAATTTTACAAATTTGAAATCTTTTCATCCCTTTTAAGTTTTAATCAATTAATCTTATTAATAATGGGCCAAGACTATAAACATTTTGGTTATGTTGGTTAAGAAAACTTTAATGAGAAAATATAAGAAAAAGGAAATTAAGAGACATAATAAAAATAAAAAATAAATTGAAAATTAATAAAGTATTTTTATGTTATTTTAATTTTTTATATAAAGACTAAATAATTTAAATATATATAAATTTTAATTAATTAATTTTAATTATAATTGATTTTTTTATATATATTTTTTTATAATAAAATCAAGCATGAGATTTTTTTTTATTTAATATATTTTTTGGTTACTTGACGGATTACACAACCTTAGAATTGTTGGGCCACCGACAGGGAAATGGTTGCTCTCTCCATTAATTTTAAGTGAAATATCAAAGGAGTAACAATCAAAGAAGAAAAAAAGGCAGCATAATGAGACTGCTAGTGGTTACTTTCATATAAATATATACTTTTGAGACCCAGCCCCAATATAAACCGCTGAATGCCAAAAAGACACTCTAGCCTCCACTCATGGAGAGAAGCGATCCTCCAGATCCCTGTAAGTCAACTGGATCGGGACCTCTGGTATTGCTTTCTGAAAACTCTTACAACTCTTTAACCGAGGGCGGTTGGAAAGCTAGTGGCTATGCTCATCCCATCGAAGAAAGGGGTTCAATGCCTCCTGCTGAGTTTGATCGGGATATCACTTTCAACTCTACTGGCATATACAGTTCCTGCGGTTCCGGGCCCGATGTTTCAGGAGCTGTGTATTCCTCTTGGCAGGGTAGTGAGTTCGTGGACCAAGTAAGTTGAATGCATTTCACGAATTTCGTTCAGTTCATGTAGAAATTCTATGGCTCTCATCTTCATAGCTTATAAAATCTTGACTAATACACAGAGTCCTTGTAATTTTAATTACCAAACTAATGGAAGAAAAAATATCAAGAAGAGTAAAAGGTGTAGAAATGTTTCATGAAAAGTCCTCTAACTCACCCTGATGAATTAATCAGTTATTCTCCTCCTAAACCCACTTTGTTCTTAAAGGGTAGGTTCCACTTAAGCCCATTCAAACCATTCTTAGGATGAATTGCCAATGAATTAATTCTAAAAATTGGGTTGGATTTGTGCTTACCTTTTCTTTTTCACCTCAAGTCAATTTTTATTGAGTTTGGATCTACCTTTTCAACCATGTGGTATTTATATGGTTTTGTAATCTTCATTTTGTATATATATATTTTTTAATATTTTCAAGGAAAAACTATTAACTTGCGCTTTTGTTATGCATTCTTACACTACATATTTTTTGATGATTTGCTAAAATGATATATAAAATAATGAGTTTTTTCCTATTTATTGTTGACTAGACTATTTATTTTTTGATAATTTGCTAAAATGATATATAAAATAATAAATTTTTTTCCTATTTATTGTTGACTAGCCTATTGGGACGTTGCACTTGTTTGACTCCTATCTCACCTAACAAAATTAATCATAGTTTAAGCCCAATATTCAATTTTGAAAAACTAAGAGCAAGTTGAGCTCAGCTTGAGTACCTCTAATTAGTTAGATGTCAAGTTGAATTCCGCTTGAGATGATTGTTTTTAATTAAGTACTACTACAAGGTGAGCATTTGGTGACGGTTCTGTTGTATTATTCCTAGTTAATATGGATTAATTGCAACAAGGATTCATATCCGGTTAGCTATCAAGCAAAAATGAATACTGGGAATAAATTTTTTTTCTGCTTGATCTCTCCATCCCTCAATAATTTCCCTTTTCTTTTTTCTTCTGAAAGCAGTACTACTATAGGGATAGGGATGGCAGTTTCTTTTTTGATTCATTCCTGTCAAGAGACGATGATATGGATGAGGTTGAATCACCTGTTCGTTTAGATGGGGAAGAGCCTGAAGTTGATTGTCAGATACCACTGAAAGGAATGGTGTTCATGTCAGAGATGGATGCTGAAAAATTTTACTACCACTATGCTGAGAAGATCGGTTTTAAAGTGAGAAAAGGTAAGGTACAAAGGCTATCAAATGGGAACATTAAAAGACGATTTTTTCTTTGTTCATGCGAAGGTTTTCGGGCCAAGAACCAATCCAATCAGACCAAAAACAAGTATCAGAGAAAAGAAACAAGAACAGGTTGCAATGCCCATGTCCAAGTTACACTTGAAAATGGACAATGGGTGATTACAGAACTTCATCTTGAGCATAACCATGACCTTGAAGCCGTAATCAAAGGTCAAATAAGAACATCCTCGATAGGGATAAATTGCGCTTGGGTGTTTTTTCTCGGAATATTCGCTCTAAACATGTATTTGAACCAGTCGAATCTCAAGTAACCGACTCCAAAAGGGCAGAAGAAGAGGTAAAACTACCCATCACTTCTCATGCACAGCTAATACCAGGTTTTAATTTTTTTGACTAGGAATTAATGAACGTATCATTTTCTCTTCTGCCCACCTTTCGGTTTTTGTTGGCGAATTGAAAAGACACTTATGAATACTTATTTTTTTACTCTCCTTTTTCTGGTGCCTTAGGGTCTATCCAAGGTCCATACTCCCTCCATTCTTGATGAAGCTGAAGACGTAGATCAAACCATCCGGGATGCTAACAACGCTGCAGGAGTGGTTCATATTATGGCAGCTGAATCATTTGAGGGCCAGAAAACACAACAGGCTGAGGCCTGGAGACCCACAAGCACTACCCAAGCTCTTGAGAAGGGAAAGAAATTACCCCCACTACACCCTAAAAAGGTGTTTATTCCTCCTCAGCCACAAGAGGAAAAGGAGGATACAATGAGCAGTAATCTGCCAGATTGGGTATTCACTCATGGCAACAAAGAGATTGAGGTAAAGGGCACTCAGGAAGTACTACAACACACTGCTAATGATGTGGAGAACATTTCTAATGATGGGATACTAGTGAAAGAGAGGGTCTCCGAATTGCCACCTACTTCAGCTGTTCATGTCTCAATTCCTTTGCCTCAAAGCTTGGTTAGACTTCCTACTCCCTTCTCTTCAAGTCGGGCCCCAGTGCCACTTACCACCCTTACCAGTGCTCCTGAGAAGCCCATCCTGTCCTCTTTTTCAACAGTTGGCTCAGATTCATCACCTACCATTATTTCGAGTCATGAACTTCAGGGTAGGAGAGCACCACCCACAGTCGAAAATCCTACTCTCCCCATCTCAACCATGACCAATGCTAGCACATTGGTGCCCGGAAGCTCAAACCTACAACCTCCTCCCAAGCCGAGCACCAGGGGATTTTAAGGGATGAAGAGTCTATTCCCCAAATAGGCCCACATGCTCAGGCAGGAAGTTTGGCATGGATCAGGGAAACCAGTATTCAAGTTCAAGGACCTGGGTTCTCTCCTGCAGGCTATTCAATTTTGGAGCAAATATTTACCAAGTATGGGGACATAACTGCTGATTGCTGCTTTACAGCGCCCCAGTTTCGAGCCCAGTTTCTAGCCTCCATAGTGAAGATTGTGCAACTGATGCAGCAGCACACTGCCCGAGAACTATCAGATGCAGATATCTCCTTTATTTGTAGTACATTGAGCGATTTGGAGAGGGCACAGGTTAAGGTTGATTGGTTAAGAACTCAATTTGTTACTGTGGGGCCTCTGATTCACTATGCACAGGCTGAGGCCAAGAGGGCCATGATGCTCACTCGCTTGAGTGCAATGAAAGTTGAAATGGCACAGCTAGAGCATGAGCTGGATCAATCTGAGGCCATCTTGCGAGGCTTGAAAGATCAAATGCCTGACTGGCTTGGAATTGAGGATAAGCTTGGCAAGGGATTATTGTAGACCATTTGCTCATTGTTTTCTGTTTGTTTTTTGAAGCTTGGATGACTTGAGGAATATTGGCATGTTGGAGTTCACATTTATCAGATAATGATCCATGGAAGCTTAAACATTAGCTGACTAATTCATCATCCCAAAACATGAGAACAACCAAATCCATGTTATGAGCTGAAGTCCTTGTAGAATCCTTGTTCTGATTGCTGAAACTCAAAAGGAGACTATAGTCCATAAGATAGGGAAGAATTCCTTATTCTGATTGATTTGAATTTCTGAATTTCGACGTGATCAGCCCCTTAGGTATGACTTGCTTAGTTTTCTAAGTTTTGTATTTCAGAAAGCTCTGTAAGATATATATTTACATGTTTTCTTATATAAGAAATCTGATCTGTGTTCATCTTATGCTTCCATTCTTAATCATTAAACCAATCTTGAGAAGAAGCTTGGGATTTTAAACTACAAGTACTCAATTCAAAATCTTCATCAATTTTGATCGCCTAATTGAGAATTGTTTTAAAACCTATGCCTTGAAGAATGATGCTTAGAGTACCAATTGTTTGCTCAATTTTTAGCTGAAGGACTGGCATTTAAAGGGCATGTTTTTTGGGAAAAAGCTAGACATCTACGGTAGAATTTTGGAAAAAGCTCAATTTGGTTTTGAAATGATGAATTTTGAATTGCGAAGAAAGAAAGAAAAATCTTTTATAGTGTCTTCAACACAGGAAAATGTTTAAAAGAAAATAAGAGGATGCTGATATGAGCAGGCAACAAATTTCATTTATACTAAAGGATATATATTAGGAGTGAGTATGAAATACTCTTCTTGTATGTTTTTATCACAAATGCATCAATATCTTGGTGACAAATTTATGATTCTTAGCCCTGACTCTATAGCAAAGCTTAATACTTGTTCTCTTGAAAGATTTGTTGCATATCTTAATTCTCATAGTTTTTATTTTTTTCAACTTGAAAGCATCCGATCTTATCTAACAGATAGGTATAATCACGAATTAACTCTAGAAAAGATTAAAATAATAAACAAAAGAATCTCCGCTGCTAGAAGACAAAATCTTCTAAGCTTAAGTGACCAAGAAGAGTTGCCATCATCTAGTCTGAACACGCCAGATTAGAATTTGACTCTTCGGACAGTTGCTTGGGGTAGGAAAAGAAAATTGTTCACCTCCCCCCTTCGTATTGGTGTCAGAGCCAATCAATTTGTAGTTCTGTAATTAGCATGTTTGGCTTAATTTCGGTGGTAGGGTTGATAGTTTTTGTCTTAATCTTTGTTAGTTGCAAATGTCCAGTAAGTATACTCAGGTAGAATATTTAGATCTAGAAATAAAAATAAAAATAAAAAATCTATAAAATAAAATAAAATTAAAGAGAGAGAGAGAGAGAGAGAGAGAGAGAAAGGTAATTGCATCAGAATACCATTGAATTCAGTGCAACCTTGGAAGTCAAGAGGTAGGATATTTGTCATGCTTTGCACAACGAAGATAGACAATTTAATACCTTGGTCGATTTGCTCATCAACTCGAGTGA
The DNA here is from genome assembly GCF_004353265.1 of Vitis riparia. Lineage (NCBI taxonomy): Eukaryota > Viridiplantae > Streptophyta > Magnoliopsida > Vitales > Vitaceae > Vitis > Vitis riparia. Next base: position 11,954,410 of record NC_048445.1, read on the forward strand.
AAACAATACGGCTTGTCAGGAAAGGACGTATAGGGTTTTCGAAAAAAATTTAAACCATCATAGAAAATTTGACCAATCCCTATCATCCCTGAACTTTGATTATATCAAAGATCAGTTGAATCAGATAGAATTTAGAATCAAGACACCCAAATTAATTCGAGCTAGAAAAATTTCTTTCGAAATGGGAAATCCAGACTTTGATCAATCAGATCGATGTTCTCCAACCAAAAGCTGTTGAAGTAGAGATAAGAAACTTTAGAAAAAGTTCAAAGGAACATACATACACTTGAGATTTTCAGAAAATTCTTCAAAAACAGCTTGAAGACCTAAAAAGATTAGTCAACAGTGTCTAATCTAAGACCTTTTCCCCTTTATGGAAAATGATCCTATCTATAAAAGAACTTTAGATGAGGCAAAGAAAGTCCGCAATGACCCAGTAGGATTAAGCAGAACTGATCCTCAAGGCCAGATAGATAATTCGGAACAGAAGAATAAAGGCTATTAAGGGGAAGATCTTGTGAGTTAACATGTAGTGTGCAACTGGGTCCACCATGCTTACTTGTCAACTCTTATGTCATTTGGTGGCCAAGAAGAAAGTCAGTAGGTATGGTTGACACCCGATTAAAGAAGGAAAGAAAATATCCAATCAAGAGGAGTCCTCAAGAGCGAATGAAATTAAGACCAAGACAAAATTTAAATTGATGATTAACGGGAGAAAGATAGGTTTGAGGAAGTCGATACCATTCTTCATTGTTATAAGGCGTAAGGAAAGAGATTTGAGAATCTCTCAAGCATTCAGTGCAAACCATTTTTTCATTGGTCATGGCTAAAGCTGATTGTGGAATTGTGAGCCGAGAACGGCACTCTGGTGGTACCAAGGAGATGTCTAGATGAGACTTAGAACTCCCGGTGTCAATCATGCATTTGAGAACTTGAATGTTTCCGTTGGGAACTTTAGTTTGTAGATTACTTGCAAAAGATAGGTGGATGCTATGGGTATAGGTAAGATATCAATAGGATCTTGTTGAGATATCCTAATTTGATGATAGTCATCATCTTCAGAATCAACAGTGTTAGATTCTTCGATAATGATCCCTTTACCTTCAGAGGTAAATTTCTTAGATAATTCTTTTTGAAGATAACTAATTACTTCTCATGTTCCCTGCATTTTTTTCTATCATATGTGTAAGCTTTTCTATCTCTAATTGAAGTTTCTGAACTTCAATCTCAAGCGCTGCAGTTGAACCGGATCCTCTAACATAGGTTTGACAAGTTTCTTCTAACTATTCAGCCATTTTGACACAAAATGAAGAAGCTTCAAGGGAACATGTCAAGCATTTATATCGTAAATGCCTAGCAGTAAAACGAGAATAAAGGTAGCAAGGATTGCTATCAAATCCTTCTCTATGTATCCAATGATGATTGGTGCAGTTAGCATTTTTGGTTAAAGAATTCATATAAAGGAATTCTTCGTCTGTGGATTCATCAGAAAATAATGCCATTATTTCTAAGTCAGAACCTGTTTCAGAACAGATGCTGAAAACTTCATATGGTTCTTCATCACCTCTTAAACTTACAACGGGTAGGTTTCCAATGGCTTCTAATGGATATTTTTTCCTTTTGTAAGAATGTCTTTTGTTAAACAAAAGATGAGTTGCTGATGGTCTTGGAATTCTTCCTTGTAACTCTTGATCTATATTTCTCGGTGGGGGAATGACCCAAGTTGGTCTAGATTTACAGAGGATTCTACCGCTATAAACACGGTTTCATTTTGGTTTTTTAGGATATTAAAAGGTTTTCTTTTTTTCCTTCACGATATCATCAAGATAATCGAGATTATACATTTCATGATAGATCTTCATGACTATGTCGTAATCACGATTGTGCTTTGTCATGAGTTTTTCGAAATTATTATCTAACATTTCCCTCATTTCTTCTAGACTTACTGATGAACTGTCACCAACGAGAGCCATTGTAATGTTTTCTTCAAATTCTTCATCCAGCAAATTTTGATCACTAGATAATGCCCCCTACTTTATGTAATTAGTGAAGCAAACACTAATATTACTTTGAGAGTCTTTGTACATTTATGACTTTTGAAAGACAAGAATTTGGTTTCCTAGGAGAGATTGAGAGTCAATCTTCCAATCTAATCCTGCATTCAATTCTGATGAGAATTGTTTTGTTGGTATTGCCTTAATACCTTTTGAGGTAAGTGTAGCAATAAGGTCCTTTTCACTCATTTGGGAATTAGTTGTACTATTATTGCTTAATCTTCCAATAAATCCACATAATAACCTTAGGTCATAACTCGTTGTAGGTCATGTCCAATGTGTAACCATACACACTAGTATGCTCACCATGAGAACACATCTTGATAGTCAAGACCAACCATCCCTCCAATTAGAAGGTAATGCACTATAGTCTCTAATAGATTGTCTAAGTCTAATGAATTGATTATGAACAAGTCATCTACTTGCAAGAAACTCATAACTTGGATCTTCCGTACAACTCCTAATGCACCAAATCATGTACAATTTAAGAGATGTTAGGCGAGAATGCTTATAAATATAATACATGGAATAAGGATAGATAAAAGTGAAACTAAAATATCATTAAATAAATAACAAATTCCTAATTTGTTACATCATGTCATGAATTTAAGGGCTCTATCCTAACAGTTGGTAGCCCTCTACCTCATTGATTCGTCCCTATTGCGGTCATGCCATTTGATTCTGGCTCAGACAGGTGTTATCAACAAAATTTATAAAACCTAAATCACCTCACACTAGGGTAGCATAGCTAAAATAGTATAGTGGCTCTAGGATCGTCCATAAGAATGGGTTTTCATTGTACAGTTGACTTAAATGAAGGAAATAAAATGGTGCTTTTTCTTATGAAAATTAGCTTTTAAAGAAAATGGAATTGTGGTTGCAAAGATTGATTTTAAGTTAAGCAAAAACAATAAGTGAAGTTAACTATAAAGAAAAGGTCTCTTGGAGCTTTAGGTCACTAGGATCGAGTTCCTTAGGCAAATGGGGAGATTCCGAATCTTCTCCTCGCGTTGGGGATAATAACATAAAGGATGGTTATCTCCCGAAACGGTTTTATATTTAGCAATTAAGATTTGATCCAAAGGTTTCATGAGAAATGGTAATTACTTCCCATTAATGGCTTCAAACACTAAATACTTTCACCTTGAACCACCTTCCAATGGCTCGTAAATGACAACTAATAAACATCCATGGATCTAGCAATAAGCATCCATTGAATCCAAAAAGCTTAACAAGTATTGGCCATTCAAGGGGATTTTAAGGGATTTAAAGCTAAACCTTGAAATAAAAACCATTGATGGTTGACAACTACTGTCAATTAAAGCAAGGACAACTCCCACCTTTTCATTCAGGTCCTTCACCTAACTTCCATCACTCCAAGAAACATAAAACCTAGCCACTCATCCCCTGAGAAATCATCCTCAGAGGTTGTTTGGCTAGCAAGAAAAGTGAAAACAAAATGAGAAGGAAAGGCAGAGCAAAAGCTCTATATATTTCTTACTACCGGGATTTTTCAAGTGTTTAATGAATAACATACATAATATCACACCTCCTATCTCTCTCTTTATATATAAGCTACCTAAAAGATATATAAAAAGATATAAAAGAAAATATCTAGGTTGGTTACAAGGAGAAACTAGGAAATTACACAAAATATCTGAAGATAAAAATCTAACGGAGTCGATGCACAGGAAGATTTCGCATACCATGCGAAATTTGGAATGGTGTGCGAAATCCTTTGGCTGTCTCTAGTGGTTTCGCATGGTGTGTGAAATTTCGCACAGCCATGCAAAAATGCTAGTTGTTGGATTTCTTCCTCTGGTTTTCCTCCTTGCATCTCTGATTGGCTTGGCAAAGGGTTATGAAGTGCTCCAAAGCTTGGATTCTTCATGTATTTGAGCTTTAACTTGCTTTGCCATGGATTTTACCAAATTCTCCCTCATTCTTGGCTTGTTTCAATGATCAAATAGCTTCCAAAAACACCAATACTTGCCAAGAACTGATTAGTAACCCTTGCTAGGTTCCTTAATGTGCCAATTGAGTTAAAAGGTATTAATTACTACTCAAAAGTATTTAAAATAGTTAGTTTCAAGCTATAAAAGAGTACTTTTTTAGTAGTAATCACTCTCCCCAACTGACATATTGCTAGTCCCTTAGCAATGAAGGAGGGATAAAGAAGAATAGACAGTAAAATAATTTACAAAATCATGTTAATCACTCCAAAAAATTCTCAAGTGGCATGATACGGATTATACTTTCTCATGGAATATCAAAGAGGCACAACCCAACCTTCAACAAGAGTCATCAAATAACTTGTTTAATCACAATTTATAAAGAGTAGGCATTATGCAAATTTAAGCATCAAAAGAATTTCCACTCCCAAAGGTTCAATCCTTATTTTTCCATAAAAATCTAAGTGTTAAGCTTATTAGTTTCCAATTATAGTATGTCGAACTATTCTCTCCCCCCAACCTAGTTCTTTCTCAAACCTTAGCAAACTGACCAACCTCCAATAGGCTAAGAACACACCTCTTTTATTTCACAATTTTTTTTTTTCATTGTAGGAGTGCAATGCTAAAGGTATTGTTTCCTAAAGTGTCCATGTAATGGGGATCCATCGATGACTCCCAAGAAATCAAGGTTTAGGGCATCAAGCTTTAAGGATCTTTCCACCACTAACTCTTCAGATTTTTTCTCGGGCTTTTGAGATTGAAATTCAATACCCAAGCACCTACAATATTTTAACTCCACATAATCACCCTTTTAACAAGCATTGAGGTCGGTGACTCCCGACCAATCAAGGCTTAGGGCACTGGGTTTTAAAGACTTTCACTGTATACCCCTCGGACCTTGCTCGGGTTTCAAGGCAAGCAAAACACTTTGTTCTTCCTCTTTTTTTTTTTTTTTTTTTTTTTTTTTTTGAAGGCTTATTGGCCTTTTATAAGGTGTCCCAACACTATTAAAATGTAGTCAAAGGTACCAAGTCGAAATTTTCCTAAGTTCAGGGGGTGAAATAGTTTTTCCTCTTATAACCGGAACCTAATGTGCACAGTGTGTGGTAAGATTAAAGTGGAAGAAATAAGGTTGAATTCCATAGGAGTTTCAATAAATCATCAACTTCACTAAGCATAATACAAACTCTAAGATTTGAGTAAAAAGGCAAGAACTCAATTTCTCCCATTTTATTTTGATTTTTCCTTAATAACCATGAAAAGTAGAATGAAAACTTTTAAAATTAAGCAAAAAGTAACTAAATTAACAAATTAACCTAGTATTATTTAACAAAACTTCCTTCCTCAACTCTCCCCCCAACCGAGATCAACATTGCCCTCAATGTTTCAAGAGCAATTGAAAATAAAGGGAGGAAGTGGTACCTCCTGAGTGAAATGGAGTCTGAGTCGTATAGGAGAAACCACATGAGTCAAAAAACAAAAGGGTAATGAGTAGAAGAAATAGGAAAATGCTAAGTATAATAAAAAACCATGATGTCTATATATTAATCTGAGAAAGTACAATATGAGATATGATCATGTAATACATCTAATCCTAGAATATAAAGTATCAAAATAAGGACAAATCTCTAGTAATATAACATGTAAATACAATAAGATAAAGAGATGTCCTATGATCAAACGGTGAGAGCCTCAAGTGGAGATGATGCCTCCTCAGGCATAGCTGTGACTGTAGGAGGCTCATCCTGAGGTGGTGGAATCTGGACCTCTACTGGTGTAGTGTCCTCAGCTGGAGCTATAGGCGCTGAGGATACGGGAAAGTCAGGTTGAGGCGGAGGCAAGAGTCCCAGGTGCTGTTGAATCTGGCGGAGAATAGCAGTATGCTCGACTTGATGGGCATGCATCTCCGCCATCTACTAGAATATAGTAGAATGGGTAGTGGTGAGTGTCTAAACAGTATGCACCAAGGCACGAAACTCCGAAGCGGATATAGTAATAGAAGGCTCGAATGTAGTAGGTGCGACTGGTAGAACAGTAGAAATCGTAGATGAAGCAGCAGAAGTAGCCTCAAGTGTGGGCACTGGCGGTGCAATCTCTGCCAGGAGCTCGCCCTACTCTGGCTGTGGAGGCACTGGAGGTGCTACCATGTGAGGTACTCCTAGCAGTGTAGAATAGCCCGCCAACTGATTCCATTTGTCGAAAGTGAATCGCTCTCGACATATACGGCGGCGCTTGAGCCGAGGCTCAGTAGGAAAGCCTAAATACTCCAAGATCTGACATAGCAACCTCGAAAATAGTAGTGGAATGGTGTTGGCCCTCTGGAGCTTCTTCCTATGGACCTTCTCTTCAAAGTGGATGAGGAAGGCCATGATCAAGTGGTACGGGCTAAAGTAGAAACCCTCAGATATACGGAATAACGCGTCCAAAATAGCTTCTCTCCTCTGTACTGAATGTTGTAAAGAAAAGAGGTTGTAGCCTAGCACCACATCTACGAGGAGCATCCCAGGTGGAAGCTTCTTCCGTAGAAGGACCGAATCTGTGGAGGTCCCCCTAGATAATATGTGGACCATGTCCCTTTGAGATACGGGGGACCACTGTCGGAAAGCAGATGGATCCTCTAGCTCAAACGGAATACGTAGAGCCTCTGTAATCTGTCTGGCCTCGAGGACACCAGGACGTCATGCTGAAGTGAATTGCGGTAAGGCTCGGGATGCCACGAGTAGTCATAGATTGGTAAAAGTCTAGTGCTACCCTGGGATAGAAAAAATCACGAGGAGTCATGAGGTGCTCAAGGTGGTACCTCTGGAATAGGTCATAGGAGTCTCGGAGCTCAGGCTATTGTCGCATGGCCTCCTAATCAAAATATAGCTCCGAGTGGAAGGGTCTCGCTCTACAATCTGAGTTGCCATCAATGGGTGGTGCTGTGACCATCAGACGTCTGATAATCGACTCCGGTGACAGGTCAGAAGGTAACTTAGAATCTGCCCGAGGCTCAAAAGCTCTGGATGACTTGCCCAGGCCTGAAGTCCTGGCCCTTTTGGCCGAAGGGCGCTGTACTGAACTCTCAGGGTGCGAAGTAGTCGTCCCTAAGGTAGTAAGTGGTCTCCTCGTCTCGTATCTGCGTTGAGGAGCAGGTGAGGAAGGTCCAATGGCCTCTCCACCTTCGGAAGGTGGAATCCTCTGGGCCTCCGAGGCTTGAGATGGGGAATCGCTAGGTACCTGAGCAGAGGAGGCTCTCTGCCTCGTGGTGCATCTCGATAAAGGGGCGGGAAGGGCTTCTCAAGTCCGTGCCATGTGAGAAATTGAAGGCGAGACTCGGTTTCATGTTCGAAGGGGCTGCGGTATCGAATCTTTGAAATGAGATGCGCGCGAGGCTCGGAATCGAATGGAAAGGGGTGAGGTCGCAAGGTGGCAGAAGAAAATGAAGGATTCGCAGGGTGTTTGGTGTTTGCAAAATGAAGAAATGAATAAACTAGGAGTCAAGGGGGTTTAAAAAGAAATGCGCGGGTGGCTTTTCATTTTTGCAGGCGCCTCTTGGTTTTCGCACAGTGTGCGTAATGACTTTGGGGGTGCGAAATTACTTCGCAGACCCCTTAGGTTTTTGCACAGCATGCGAAATAGTGTTAGGTCTGCAAAATTTTTTGCATGGTCTGCCAAATTTTTTGCAGGTTCTAAGAAAATTTCGCAGGGTGTGCAAATTGATTTCGCAAGGGTTAGCTCATTTTCATTGGGTGTGCGAATTTGGTTAGCAGGGTGTGTGAAATTTCGCACCCCATGCGAAAATTTTCATTGATTTCGCATGCCTTGCGAAAATTTCGTAGGGTGTACGAAATTTCTTGATTTTCCCCTGTTTGAAGTCCCCCTACAATTGATCATCAAAAAAAAAAATCTAAGTTAAATCAAACCAAAATAAAATTAAAATGATAAGTCAAAATCAAAACAAGTAATAATATAGGAAAACTCTTAAATCAGAAATAAAATAAAAAGATATGGACTCGATTAGTCTTTAGAAAGACTAAGTCCATCAAAAAGACTTGTATTTTCAAGCTTGATGTGGATCAAGGAGGATGAATTCCTCCTTGTCGCGAGAAAAAGGCTCCACAAAGGGCTTGAGATGGTGGTCATTCACTTTGAAGCTCTCGGTGCTGTTGGAGTTGAGTAGTTCCACTACTCCATTTGAATGCATGATTCGTTCCCAATTGGTGTTTCAGTTGATTCATGTCCTCTCAATGGTCCCTGACAATGGTGCCATTTGATTCGTGTCCAACTGGTGTCCCTTGATTGTGGTCCTTAAAAGGGAGTAATCAACAAAATTTATAACCTATTACACCATGTACTAGGATAGCCTTAGCTAGCATAGCATAGTAGCTCTAGGATCGTTCACTGGGAAGGGTTTTCAACTCACAACTGATACCAATTCAAAGTAAATTGGTGCTTTTCATTTCAAGGTTAGCTTAAGAAATAAAACACAAACTTTGTTTAAATGAGGTTTTGTTTAAAGCTAACTAAAAAGAAAGTAATGGAAATTTCTTATGAAGAAAAACATTCCTTGGAGGTTTAGGTTCACAGGATAGGTTCCTTATGCAAAAACAAAGCTCCGGTCATTTGGTTCGTTTCCTCGCATTAGAGAATTAACATATAGTCAATTCTCTAACCGGTGTTGTACAGAGGTATCCTTTAAATAGATTTCAGCTCTAATTCCCTCTCACTGATGCAACTTGCAATGGCTCGTGCCTCTCACCTAGCATTTGCCATTCAAGGTGATCTTTAACTTTGGACTTCCCTTCTTAAGCTCGCAAGAGATAACTAATGGATGTCTCTTTGGAGTCCAAAAGCTTACCAAGTGTTGGCAATTCTAGAAAATCCTACCTCCAAGTCACTTCCCAAAAGCTCGCAAGAGATAAACAAGTGCATCTCCATGGACGGAGATCACGTGCCTTACCAAGTGTTGGCTCAAGTGACTTGAAAGTGTTTTAAGTTAACTAAAAACATAGAAATCATTAAAGGAACACACTTTCTCTTCATTAAAGACTGAAACCACAAAGCTACTAATTCTTGCACTTGAAACCTTTCCCGGCAACCTTAACTCCAAGGAACTAAAAGTCTAGCCACTCATTCTCTGAAGAAACTTCCTCAGAGCTTGTTTGGCTAGTAAGAAAACTAACGAGAAAACAATTATATGAAGGAAAAACAGAGCAAGTGCTCTGTGAAATATATTTCTTTTTTTCCACTGATTACATAATAGATATCTTTGTAAAGAAAATTACAAACTACATATATAAGGTTATTCACCTTTTTCCTTGCTTAAAGACTAAGGAATCCTATGATAGGTGGATTACAAGGAGACTTTGGGGATTTAGACAACAAATATCTAAAGCAAAATATCCCAAAATATCTCAAAAATGTCGGTCGGAAATATCAAGAAGCTTCAGGAGAACATTGCAGTTGTGCATGTCTGATCAGGCAGGCGCTACTAATGGATCTGGATATGTCTGACCGGAGAAGTTGAAACGTCCTCCTCTCCTATCCGGTTGTGAGATATCCGAATGTGAAATGTCGCCGCACGGAATTCCTTCCCCTGGTGGACTGAGCTATGCTGCGCAAGGGGACCGTCTGCGTGCACAAGGTGTAGGGACCCCTCTCCCGGATGACATGGAATGCGCAAGGCTATCTGGATCAACTCCATCCGAATTTCCCAAGAGGACATGCGCCGCAATGCTATCCGGCGCAGCTCCATCCGAACGATAGCATATACTATCCGAATATGTTGTCCGGATGGAAAACATTGACTGAAGTGAGTGAGCAAGCCTTGCTACAGCCCACGTTCCGCCGCCCTCCGATGGTGTGTCCAGACATCTTTGCCATGGATTCCAAAGAACTCTCCTTAATCACGGATTGCTTTGGTGATCAAAAAGCTATCAAAACACCAAAACTTAACACAATTTGATTAGAATTGATTGCAAGGGTCCTTAATATGTTAATTGGGTTAAAAGGTGATAACTACTACTCAAAAGTGTTTAAAAGAGTTTATTACAAGCTGTGAAATAGCACTTTTTGAGTAGTAATCAATGCACTTGGTGAATGGTAAAAAGTCCTATCCACCTTGATTTCAGCTTGCCTGGAAAAATGTGGAGCTTATAGTCATAGAGCAAGACTCTTTGTCCCTTTCGAAAATCCTTACGGGAAATCAACTGATCATGCCACCTCTTCAATTTCTCTTTTGCAATTTTTGAATCGATGTAAGCATCGTTTCTCAATTCCTCCATCTCATTGAGATCTAAGAACCTCTTTAACCCAGCTCTACTCAGATCCATGTTGAGCTTTTTGATTGCCAACCAAGCTTTGTATTCCAATTCCACAAGAAGATGGCATGTTTTGCCATAGACTAGGCGATAATGAGACATCTCGAGAATGGTCTTGTAAGCTATTCTATATGCCCATCGTGAATCGAGGAGCTTGACTGACCAATCTTTTTTGTTTGTGTTCACCACCTTCATCAATATGTTTTTAATCTCCTTGTTTGCTAACTCAACTTGACCACTAGTTTGAGGGTGGTAAGGTGTAGCTACCTTATGCTTCACCCCATACTTGGCTAAGAGAGTTTCAAAAGGCTTGTTGCAAAAATGAGTACCCCCATCACTAATTATGGCTTTAGGCACCCCAAATCTTGAGAAAATATTCTCCTTAAGAAACTTGAGAACCACTCTATGGTCATTGTGCTTGCATGGGACTGCTTCAACCCACTTAGAAACATAATCTACTCCCACCAAGATGTAAGAGTAGCCAAAAGACATAGGGAATGATCCCATGAATTCAATGCCCCAAACATCAAAAAGATCAACTATCAAAATGGGGTTCAAAGAAATCATGTTCCTGCGTGTCAACTTCCCAAGCATCGATCACAACTCTTGCACATTGTGTGGGCATCTTTGAAAAGTGATGGCCAATAGAAACCCGATTGCAACACCCTCATGGTTGTCTTTTGAGAAGCAAAGTGGCCTCCACATGCATTTTCATGGCAATGACTGAGGATCCTCTATTGCTTTTCTTCAGGAACGCACTTTCTTATTATTTGATCGGCACAATACTTGAATAGAAATTGCTCTTCCCAATAGTAGGCATGAATTTTTGTAAATAAGTGCTTCTTATCTTGTGTTTTCCACTCACTTGGAACTTCTCCTATGACTAGGTAGTTCGCAATGTGCACGTACCAAGTGGCAACTTCCACTAACATTAGAGACTCCTTTGGAAAATCATCGTTAATGGGCAAACCATGGGAATCATGTGGGATAGCTAGCCTTGAAAGGTGGTCTGCTACCACATTCTCTACTCCTTTCTTGTCTTTGATCTGAAGATTGAACTCTTGAAGCAAGAGAATCCATCTAATCAGCCTTGATTTAGCATCTTGCTTAGTTAACAGATACTTCAAAGCAGAGTGATCAGTGAACACCACAATGAAAGACCCCACCAAGTAAGCACAAAACTTATCCAAGGAAAAAACTACAACTAACAATTCTTTCTCGGTGGTTGTGTAGTTTCTTTGCGCCTCATTTAATGTCTTGCTCGCATAGTAGATCACATAGGGTTTTCCATCTTCTCTTTGCCTAAGAACAGCTCCTATAGCAAAGTCACTGGCATCACACATTACCTTAAAGGGCAGTTGCCAGTTGGCAGCCCTCACTATTAGTGCGGTTGTCAGGAATAGCTTCAACTCTTCAAAACTCCTTTGGCATCTATCATCCCATATGAAATTAGCATCCTTCACCAATAGTTCACACAAAGGCCTTGCAAGCTTAGAGAAATCCTGGAGAAACCTCCTATAGAACCCGGTATGGCCAAGGAATTGCCTTACTCCTTTGACATTTGTTGGGGATGGCAACTTAACAATGAGTTCAACCTTTGCTTTGTCAACTTCAATGCCTTGTTTGGAGATGATGTGCCCAAGGACAATTCCTTGGTGTACCATGAAATGGCACTTCTCCCAATTAAGTACTAAGTCTTTCTCAATGCATCGGTTCAGAACAACTTCTAAGTTAACCAAACATTCATCAAATGTACTTCCATATGTGGTGATATCATCCATAAAGACTTCCATAATACACTCCACCATATCACTGAAAATGCTTGATAGCATCTTTGGAAAGTTGCGGGTGCATTGCATAAGCCGAAAAACATTCTCCTGTATGCATAAGTTCCAAATGGGCATGTGAAAGTGGTATTCTCCTAGTCTTCAACATCAATTTCTATCTGAAAGTACCCGGAGTAGCCATCCAAGAAACAATAGAAAGGATGCCCAGAGACTCTCTTAAGAACCTTATCAATAAAAGGCAATGGGAAATGGTCCTTCCTTGTCACCGCATTCAACCTCTTGTAATCGATACACACCCTCCAACCTATAGTGAGACGTGTGGAGACCTCTTCTTCCTTATAATTTTTCACCACCGTGATCCCAGACTTCTTTGGCACAACTTGAGTAGGACTCACCCATGGGCTATCTGATATGAGGTAAATAATTTCGGCTTGAAGTAGCTTAAGAACTTCAACTTGCACCAGCTCTTGCATGTGAGGGTTCAACCTTCTCTGAGGTTGACGAACTGGCTTAGCTTCATCCTCCATGTAAATATGATGGGTGTAGGCTAAAGGGTTGATTCCTTTCAAATCAGAAATTTGCCACCCCATTGCCTTCTTACGTCTTCTGAGGACTTTAAGTAGAGAATCCTCCTGATGAATGGTAAGAGCTAAAGATATAACAACAGGGCACTTCTTGTTGTTTTCCAAGTATGCATACTTCAACTCTGTGGGTAGTGGCTTAAGAATAAGCTTTGGGGGCTCCTCCTTAAAAGGTCTTTGCGTCTCCTCCTCATTGAATAAGGGTAGAATTTCTTCTCTCCTCCTCCATAGGAGTAAGGTAGCAAGCAAATCTGAGGGTTCAGGTAACCCTTCCCCAAGATCCCTAAAACTCTCAATCAAATCTTCTTGCATTCTCTGATCACAATGCTCTTCCACTAAAGTTTCAATCATACACACTTCCTCTGGACCTTCTTCTTCTTCCGGATGGATATGCTTCTTATACAAATGGAAGATGTTGAGCTTCAATGCCATGTTGCCAAACGTGAGTTGCATGAATCCATTCCTACAATAATGATTGCATTTGATGTAGCTAGGAATGGTCTTCCAAGTATGATAGGAACATAATTAGTTCCTTTGACAACTTGATCCGTATCAAGAACAACAAAATCCACTAGATAGTAGAATTTGTCAACTTGAACCAAGACATCTTCGATCATCCCTCTTGGAATCTTCACTGATCTATCTATCAGAGATAGGGTGATGGATGTTCGCTTCAACTCTCCAAGTCCCAACTGCTTGTAGACAGAGTAGGATAGCAAATTCACACTTACTCCTAAGTCCAACAAAGCTTTCTCCACACAAGTCCCTCAAATACTCACTGAGATGGTAGGGCAGCCCGGATCTTTGTACTTCACTAAAGACTTGCACTGTATGATGGCACTCACTTGCTCAATCAAGAAGGCTTTCTTGTTCACATTCAACCCTCTCTTTATAGTGCACAAGTCCTTCAAGAATTTTGCATATGTCGGCACTTGTTTAATCATGTCTAGCAAAGGGATATTGACCTTCACCTGCATCAACACTTCAAAAATTTTTGATGCATTATTGATTCCCTTTTTGCCATGCAAAGCTTGGGGGAAAGGTGGAGGCATATGTTTCTTCATCATATCTTCCTTGATCACTATCCTCTCGGGTTATTCATCCACTCTAGACTCATGGTCATCTTTCTCTGTACTTTTCCTTTTTCTCTTTCCTTTCATTTCCTCTCTCCTTTCTTTTTCTATTACACTCTCTTCATCTTGCTTTGGCTTGGATGTGGGATGATCAACCTCTTTACCATTCCTTAAGGTGATAACTTCTTTGACTTCCCTCACCTTTGAAGATTCTCCCTCTTGAGTCTCCACTTCATGGATACCCTTGGGATTTTGATGAGGTTGAGAAGGAAACTTGCCTTTCTCTTGCACTGTGTTGAGGTTGGTAAGCCTTGAGATTGCGTATTGGACATTGTTTATCTTTTGAGACAGATCATTTTGCATCCCATCCATCATTTTGTTCAATGTACTCTCCACACTATCAATTATCTAATTCAGTTGAGCATTGATGAACTTCTGATCTCCCAAAAAGTCTCCTACAGCCTTGCTAAGGTTCACAATAGCTTGTTCAAGATTTGAGGCTTGCTGAAGTGCTTGAGCAGGTTATGTATACTGAGGTGGCTTTGGTTTCCAAGAGAAATTTGGATGGTTCCTCCAATTCGAATTGTAGGTGTTGCCATATGAAGCATTGTTATTGGGTTTGAATTAACCAATAACATTGGCTTGATCACCAAACATCTCTCTCACTATTGGAATTGTAGGACACTCCTCCACCAAGTGCTCATAAGATTGAAAAATTGAACAAGGCATAGCCTGCACTGGTGTCTCAAAAATGGCTTGCACTTCTTGTACCTTCTTTATTTCTAGCTCTTCCAATCTCCTTGCCATAGCTGCAACATTTGCCTTCATGTCAATGTCTTCATTCAAAACATACATCCCACCCTTATTAGGTTGAGACTTCATTCTTCCCACCTCTCTAACATTTGGTTCATCCCATCCTCTTGAAACTTCAGCCACATAATTCAAAAAGTTCATGGCTCCTCCGGATTCTTACTCATGAAGTCTCCTCCACACATAGTTTCTAGGAGTTGCTTCATTGAAGAAGACATACCATCGTAAAAATAGCTCACTAAGAGCCATGTGTCAAAGCCATGGTGAGGACAAGCATTAATAGCTACCATGTACCTCTCCCAACACTCATAGAATTTCTTATTCTCTTTAGCTGAGAAGTTCAGAATTTGCCTTTTCAAACCATTGGTCCTATGAGTAGGGAAGAACTTCTTGAGAAACTCGGCTTGCAAATCAGTCCAAGTTCAGATACTCCTTGGCCTTAGAGAATTAAGTCAAATCTTGGCCTTATCCTTCAAGGTGAAAGGAAATAGCTTGAGCCTCATCAAGTCAATTGAAGCTCCTCCTTCCTAGAATGTATTACAAACCTCCTCGAATTCCTTAATATGAGAGTAAGGATTTTCACTTTCCATCCCATGGAAAGTAGATAGGAGTGGCACAATGTGAGGTCGGATCACTAGCTGCTTAGTAGGAGGCACTATGCACGACGGTGCACTCATACAAGGTGGATGCATGCAGTCCCTCATGGATCGGTATGTATTGAAATTATCCTCTTGACCATGTTGGTTATTCTGGTCTTCAGGTGGAACATCCATGATGTTCAAGCACACTTCCAACTCAGTTTCTCGAGGAGTTTCAATCTTCACAAGTCTTCCCTCAATATCTCTTATCCAATAGGGCATGCACAACTAGAGATCACTGAAACAAAAACAAAGAAACAAAAGAAATACAATACTAGGAAAAGTTAAAGTTAGCTAAAAACTAAATAAAAGATAAGCTAAATATAGACAAAGAAAAAGAATTAGTAAAAAGAAAAATCACCAAACTTGTGATGAAGATCACAGGTATTCACCAAAAGTCATGTCCATGTACTTTGGCACCATCCTTGGCAACGACGCCATTTGATTCGTCCCCATTGCAGTCATGCCATTTGATTTTGGCTCAGACGTCTGTTATCAACAAAATTTATAAAACCTAAATCATCTCACACAAGGGTAGCATAACTAACATAGTATAGTGGCTCTAGGATCGTCCACAGGGATGGGTTTTAATCGTACAGTTGACTTAAATGAAGGAAATAAAATGATGTTTTTTCTTATGAAAATTAGCTTTTAAAGAAAATGGAATTGTCATTGCAAAGATTGATTTTAAGTTAAGCAAAAACAATAAGTGAAGTTAACTACAAAAAAAAAGGTCTCTTAGAGCTTTAGGTCACTAGGACCGAGTTCCATAGGCAAAGCGGGATTCCGGATCTTTTCCTCTCGTTGGGGATAATAACATAAAGGATGGTTATCTCCCGAACCAGTTTTATATTTAACAATTAAGATTTGATCCAAAGGTTTCATGAGAAATGGTAATTGCTTTCCATCAATGGCTTCAAACACTAAAGACTTTCACCTTGAACCACCTTCCAATGGCTCGTAAATGATAACTAATAGACATCCATGGATCTAGTAATAAGCATCCATGGAATCCGAAAAGCTTACCAAGTATTGGCCATTCAAGGGGATTTTAAAGGATTTAAAGCTAAATCTTGAAATAAAAACCATTGATGGTTAACAACTACTGTCAATTAAAGTAAGGACAACTCCCACCTTTTCATTCAGGTCCTTCACCTAACTTCCATCACTTTAAGAAACGTAAAACCTAGCCACTCATTCCCTGAGAAATTATCCTCAGAGGTTGTTTGGCTAGCAAGAAAAGTGAAAACAAAATGAGAAGGAAAGGCAGAGCAAAAGCTCTGTATATTTCTTACTACCGGGATTTTTCAAGTGTTTAATGAATAACATACATAATATCACACCTCTTGTCTCTCTCCTTATATATAATCTACCTGAAAGATATATAAAAAGATATAAAAGAAAATATCTAGGTTGGTTACAAGGAGAAACTAGGAAATTACACAAAATATCTTAAAATAAAAATCTAACGGAGTCGGTGCACAGGAAGATTTTGCATACCATGCTAAATTTGGCATGGTGTGTGAAATCCTTTGGTTGCCTCCAATGGTTTTGCATGGTGTGCGAAATTTCGCACAGCCATGCAAAAATGCTAGTTATTGGATTTCTTCCTCTGGTTTTCATTCTTACATCTCTGATTGGCTTGGAAAAGGGCTATGAAGTGCTCCAAAGTTTGGATTCTTCATGTATTTAAGCTTTAACTTGCTTTGCCATGGATTTCACCAAATTCTCCCTCATTCTTGGCTTGTTTCAATGATCAAATAACTACCAAAAACACCAAAACTTGCCAAGAACTGATTAGTAACCCTTGCTAGGTTCCTTAATGTGCCAATTGAGTTAAAAGGTATTAACTACTACTCAAAAGTATTTAAAATAGTTAGTTTCAAGCTATAAAAGAGTACTTTTTGAGTAGTAATCACTCATTATCATCCTATTCAACATCCTCTCTAAATTACTTTCTTCTCTTTAAAATTAGGTTGTGAAGTGGGAACCACTAAATCCCCTTTACACTTGTGTTTGCTCTTGCTTGAAATTTAGTGGATGTATTTTCATTTCCAACATCTACTGCACTTGCCACTACACTCTATGTCAAGTCATCATCCTCAAAAACTAAGAGTCCATTTGGTAGTACTTCTTAAAAATGTTTTTAGCCCTAAAAACGTACACTTAAAAGTGTTTCTAAGGTCAAAAATAGGTGTTTGACAATACTTTAAAAATTACTTTTGAAATTTTAAAGAAACACTTCAAGTGATTTTTAGAGAAGCGCTTGAGAGGTGTTTCTTAAAGAGAAAAAAAAAACACTTTAAAAATTCTCTAATATTTCATAAATGTCCCCAAGTGTTTCATTGATACTTTCATTTTCCATTTCACTCTTCTTTTCCTCTTTCGCTCTCCTCTTCTTCTTTCCCTCCTCATTTGGGTGGAGACTTCAAAGTTTGAAGGCTCTCATCACTCTCATTCAATATCATTGAACTCTACTCCAAGGTACTCTCCGATCTATATGGACGTGCTTTGTAATGTGAATCATGTGCAAGATGCAAAATATATATATATTGAAAATTAATGCCTACATGCATTCCTATCTCATTAAAAAAAAAGAAATTTACATATGTGGATGCCTGGACCTATGAATTAAACACATATAATAAACACAATACAACAACAATTTTGACCATATTTCATAACCTAGGGCCCTACTTTGGGTAGGAATATAGCAAGGGTAAGAATTAACATTTAGCTCTTTCAATTTTAAAGTTTTGAATTTTGAGTAGCTACTACCTATCCTTTTGTGATAAAAAATTATTATTTTTAATCTAACAAATAATTTGTTTTATTTTCAAAAATTGTTATATTATAATTAATGTATATTTATTAATTCTTTTTTTAAATTTAAAATTTTCTTATAATCATAAAAATAATTATTTTTAGTTTTTTTTAAGGATATAAATGTTTATGAATTCTTTTAATATAAATGTTTATATGTTCTTTTGCATTGAAAAGTTCCTAATTTATCATAATATATATTTTTTGTAATTAAATTGTATGTTCTTTTTGGTACTATATTTATATTACAAGTTTTTTTTTTTATACTTATACAACATATTGTCAAACACACTATTAGAATCACTTTTTTAGATTCTCATAAAAGTGTTTTTCACAAAAGTGCTACAAAAGAAAATACTTCCAATAAAAACACTTCGACTAAAAGGACTACCAAATAGGCTCTAAGTCATCCTTTGCATGAATGGTGATGTCTTCTTCACCTATTTTTACAACCAACCACTTATTACTTTCATCCATATCTACCAATGAGATGGGGTCAATGACATTTTATCTATCATAATGTGCTTTAAGAGCTTGGTTACATTTAACAAACACCAAGTCATTTAGCCGTTTTTCTCTAGTATGTTCATTTTCTTGGTGTGAATCTATAAACATTTATCAATAAATGTTACCACATGCTATATGACAACTTAACTAATAAACTTTCTAATTTTATAAATTTATATATTATATACTTATGTGCTCAAATACACTCCAATTACATGCATGACCCAATGCACTAAAGTCAAGCTAATAATCTTTATGGCTAGTTGTTGCAAATTTAGGGTTGTGTTGTCATATAATTTCCACTATTTAGCTATAATGTTTCAAATGTAAACAAAAAATTAGTAGATTATCAAATAATATTTGATCTAGTTAGCAAACAAAATAAGTAATTTAATATCTTATTTAGAAATAAAAACTTTCTTAAAGTACTTTATACCTAAAGCTAGTGACTTCCTTGATCTAATGGCTATTGGAATACTGAAGAGATCCTCTACATTCTTAGAAGTTAACAATTCATGATTAATACATCAATATCATAAACTAATCTATCTATGCAAGAATCTAATTTTGATGTCACTTCTTTAGCAAACTCCACAAAGGGTTGTCATAGAAAAATTCGGATTTAAGAAGTGATTTGCTGCATACAAAGGATGGTGGAGTTGACATTCCTATCTCTTATCAATGATAGAAAAGATCTCCTTGTATTTGTCTTCATTCTTGTTGAATGACTTTTTGATGGTCTCGTTACATCTATCCATAGCTTCGTATATGTATCCCATAGCTGGTTTTCTTTCATTGTTAACAAGTAAGAAAACTTTAGCAAGAGAATGCATCACCTTAAGAATATAGACAACATGATTCCAAAATGAAGGCATGAAAACAATTTCTAAGACTTGTTTTCCCTTTTCTTCCTTCGTCCGTTTACTAGCTAACCACTTGTTAGAAGTGAATATCAATCTCAAGTTACGCTTTTGCATATGGATACTTTGTAGGGTATGAAAACATCTTGCAAATTGAGTTATGTTTGACCTAATTGATTCTCTTTGCTTGGTGAACTCTCTTCATATTAGCACCCTCGCATAATTGTAGGTGAACTCATTCAATGAAATGACTCTAATCAAAGTCCTCTTAATTATAGGAAGTTTTCCAATATCTTCTAAAATAAGGTTTATGCAATGAGCTGCACAAGGTGTTCAATACAAATGTGATCACTTTGCTTCTAAAAACTTTCCTACTAATGCATATAATGTTTCAATGTAAATGATATAAACAAAACCTAAAGAAATTTATCAAATAAAATCTTACCTACTAATGCATGGTTATATCCATTGTTAGTTATTACTTGGACAACATTCTTCTCCCCGATGCACTTCACAAGCTTGTCCAATAATTTAAGTGCATGTTTGGCGATGTTTTTTAATATTTGTTTTTAAAAAGTTGTTTTCAAAATAGAAAACAAAAAACGGTTTTTTATAATTTTTAAAAAACTTGAGTGTTTGACAAGACATTTTAAAAAATAGTTTTTTTAAAACAAAAAGTAAGAAGCTTGTTTGGGATGAAAGAATTTGTATTGTTTTTAAAAATAATGTATTACTTTTATTTCATAAAAAAATTATAAATTATTTTATAATAATATGAAATCAAATTCAAGTTAAGTCTTGGCAAAAAAAAATAATAATTAATCCACAATTATATATGAGTTAAAGATAAATATTTTTTTTAATTATGAACAATTTTTATTGTAGTGAACAAAATTTCTATAAGATAAATAATTTTAATATTCATTTTTAATATAAGTATTTAATTAATTTTTTGAAACTTTTTTATAGTTAAAAGAATAAAAAAGTTTTTTAATGTTTTATAAAATTAAGGATATTTGGTAAGCTATTATTATAAAAGGATTTTAAAAATAAAAAACAAAAAGACTTATTCTAAATAAATTATTAAAAAAATTATTTTGATTTTTATAAAAACATTTTAAATTCAATTTATATAATATTAATTAATTAAATTTAATTGAAGTCTTATTGAAAATGAAATAATTTTTTAATTACAAATAAATTAAAAATATATATAGTTTTTGTCCAACATAAATAGTAATATTTTAATAAAATCATAAATTATATTTTTAGTAGAAAATATACTATTTTATTATATTAATAATTTTTTTGTATTAATGAGTTTACTATTTAAGTTTTAAATTATTTTAAAAAATTAATAGACTTATTAACAAATCCAACCCATTAAGTCTTGTTTAATTTGGAATTAATTTGCCTAGTGAAAAAAATTGAAAAATAATAATTCAATGTAGAAGAGAAATAATAGAGTATGTGCGTTTTTCTATTGTTTTTAAAAATCGATAAAAACAACTTTTACTTGTTCTCTAAAAGTTTTTATTTCACTTTGTTTTTAAAAACTAGAAATAGAGAACAATGTTATGAATTTTTTTAAAACATATTCTAATTTTAAAAACTCCCTTAAACATGCTCTAAATGTCTTCTCCCTAGTTTTCAAGAATGAACTAGCATCAATGGACTCCATAAACATTTTTCCAAATGGCAATTTACCAAAAAAAATCATCATGGTTCGATTTTTTCTATTTGTCCACCCATCAAATATAATTGAAACTTCATACTTCATTCATAGAAAATTAAGATCTTTCAAATTTTTTATTTTTTTTTGTACTCCACGTCTTTATGAAAGGTTGGAACTCTTAGTTCTAACTTGGAGATTTCATATATGGACCATATTACTCGATAACTTCAACCATCCATTTAAAACTATCTAAATTTGCATAAATAAATGATACCCCTACTTGATGGAAGAATCGACCAATGTATTAGCATACACTTTCTTCTTCTTTTTTTCTTTTTTTTTCTTTGTTTTTTCTTTTTCTTTTTGTTTTAACAAACAAACACATCATTTATAGAGCTTTGCTTCATCCTCATCCTTACCTCTTTCAAAGTTGAGCTATTTTTTCTAGTTTTCGAAATACAAAAGTATCGATGGGACCTTTTGTTGCTAGTTCATCTTTTTTAGTACTTTTCATACTAGTATTATTAATCATTTTTTTTCCATTCAAATTGACTTTTTCAAGTTTCTCTTTCTTATCAATATCAAAATGTTTTCTAAGCCACCAAACGACAAGAACTATAGTTGTCTTTTTTATTCATTTTATTAGTCCTGTACTTCTTAAGTTCTTTTCTTACTTCATCTGGTCCTTTTAAAAATCTTACAAAAATTTTTTTCTTTTTCCTATTTGATGTTGTTTTGCTCTAAAAATTCCACCTTTTGTCTCATTCTCACAAAATAAACATGTAACTCAATTTATACCCTTAGGATCTTTCAAATAATTATATTTTCAAGCTAGATATTTTTTGTTCGAACCTTTAAATGAGGTGTCATCTATTGATGTCATTTCCAAAATCTAAAATTTTGTTTTTGTTTTCGTTTTTTTGAAAGAAAAGCATTAAAATTTAAAATAAAAGGAAAATTGGGCAACAATTTAAGAAAGTTATGAAATAAAATTAGTTTTATTTTTTATAAAAAATTACAAAATGCTCATGCAAGATAGCATAGGCGTGGTGTGTTAAATGAAGTGTATTTTCAATAATAAAAAACTATTAAATGGTAAGAAGTAGTGGGACCCATTGAACAGATAAGTCTAAAAAAGCGAGGGAAAACTCTCTACAGTGTGCAATGACAACAAAAATAGAGAGAGAAAAAAAGGATCAGCTCTCTATAGTGTGTTGTGACACAGGCATAAAACAATAGGTTAGCTCTCTATAGGCGTGCAATGACACGCATAAAAAAAAAAATGCAAAAAGCAAAATTCCAAGCTGGTGGGACAACTGCATATGCAAAGGAGTTGCTCTACAAGAAACGAGAACATCAAATCCTTTCATGGAAATTCTGATTCTGGCCTGTGCAATAGAGAGAACAGCTTGTCATTGAACATAATATAAGGTTCTTATAATTTCCATCCAAAGAAATTTTTAAAAATTACAATTTGAACTGGTTATCAAACTCATCTTAAACAAAATGTAAAAGGCTATATCTTATGATAATACTATAAGGCGATGTGTGGTTTCCGGAAAATTTGAGGAAAAATGTGAAGGAAAGAAATAGAGAATAAAAGTGGAAGGAAAGAAAAAAAATGAAATAAAATAAAAAATATATTCAAAGTTAATAAATTATTTTTATATCCTTCGTCAAATTTATTTCACTTATTTTTCTTTATTATATAAACATTAAATAATTTTAAAATGTACAAATTTTTAATAAAATTTAATTATATTTGATTTTTTTTGTATTTTTTATAATGAAACCAAACACGAAAAAATTATTTTTCTTTCCTTAATACTTTTCAAAAACCAAACAGAGTCTAAATGTTAGCAAAAATTCCTATAGATTTCACTTAAACAGATCTACAGAACATGCTACACAAATATGAGTTTCGAAAAATTCTCTGCTTTGCTTTCTTCTCATTTCTTTGGTCCCCCAAGAATCAAACAAAGCATGAAGACTTTTCTAAAGCGCAGAGCCATTTCAAAAACCAATTTAAAACAATCATATGTATACCAAACTTGTTAGCTCAAACACAACCAAAACAACATCAAGTTTATCCAGACCAAAAATTATTCACAAAAATCAAATTCATTCAAACCAAAAACAATGACCAAAAAATTAGCTTAGCATTGACTTTGAAATTTAAGTCATTCTTTCCTATTTAATATACAAACTATGGCTATTAAAAATTGAATGTTATAATGCATACATATCATTCATACTCAAAGAGGTAAATATCCATGTAATCATATTCGAGACAAGATTTTAGGTGCTGGAAAATGGGTCATGTAACTTGATGGTTTTAATACATGATATGGAAATAAATAAGAAAATTTTCCTAATATCCACTCATTTGTTGCTATTTCACCGAATATTTTGAATATAAGGGACAACATAAGGCTTAATAGGTGTGTGTGTGGTGGTGGTGGTGGGACTGAACTTGTGTTTTGCTTCTTAAAACATCTGTTACAAATTGATCAATCAGCCAGAAAATGAGTTCCTTAAGCCAGTATCACAAAATCCAAACTTCAATCTTTTTGCTTGTTAGTAACAACAAATGTATCAAAAGCAAAGCAATAGTTTTATTTACTCATTTCAACATGATTCTTGTTCAAAAATAATTGAACATTGATGGTTGATTTCCTTTTGGAACACGAAGAAAAAGAAGAAGAAAAAAGAGAGAGAGCTAAATGAGCTTGGATTATATTTGGCCTCTCTCGACAATCAAGGTCAGTGTATAGGTGATTTTGGGAGGATTGCTTACAATTTCAACCTCTATTATGAGAGAAGTCTTGGATTTTTCACATGCTTGTTTCTAGCTTATCCCTATCATCAAGCTATCCAATGTTAATGAGTGAGAGAATAGATTCTGGATCGATTTTGGACCTGATCATATTCACTGTCCAGGCTGTTTCAATTGAATTCAAAATGTTTTCTTTAATTCATATGGTTAGAGGTTCTATATATCTCATTTAAATTCAAACCCGTCTTTTTATCTCACACAAATATTACATTCTATAAATAAAGGCACCATTGGTGTGAACTATAATCGATCCAAAGTGTGAATAATTAAGCTCTAGAGCAAAGGATTTTCTTAGGAGTTCATAACAAGGATGGACCAAATTATCTAAATTCTAATAAGAGGTATTTATCTGATCCTATTTATTGATATTGTTGTATTTTTCCTATAGTGGAATACAAAGTCGATGATAATTGGAAACTCTTTTCATTCTCAAAATGAAATGACTTATGAATCTGGTAAAATCACCAATGGATTACAACAAACATGCATGTAAAATGTTCACTATGAACTACCAGTCAAATAAGAACTTCAAGAACTAAAAACATACAAATTTTGGCTTTCTTTAGAACCTACTTCCATAGGTAAGTACAATACAAACTACACCAGAAACCAATTATCAAAGGCATTAAAAGAAAACCAAAGAATCTAAATACCAATAAAAGGGTAGAAATCACTATGGATTCGAGGAACCAAAGCACATTCACTCTAAAACCTAATTTAATAGCAATTTATGAAACAAATTACACAAAAACCCGATTATCAAAAGCATGAGACCAAATATTTGCAAAAATAATTACAAGCCCTGATGAAGAGCAAAACACACAATGGATTACAGATGTGAACTTAATGGATGGAATACATATAGCTCTTCACTCTAAATTAGATTATAAATTTTGCCTGCTATATATATTTTGACCGCAAATATTTGCAGAGAGAAAATAGTGATTGCTGGACTGAAAGCAATACCAACGGAATTAAAAGAGAACCATTCAAATCATTTTCATAAACAAATAAATAAATTCAGAAGAGCAAAATTTTATTCCAACAGTCTACAAGCCATGAGAACTGCAAAGATTCATAAACATGGTATTATCATTGCGCAAACAACACATTCAGCCACATGGTTTTTCAGCTGGAAAATTTATATAGTGGTATGTGTTTATATAAACATGAAACTAATTCCAATGATTTATGGATCTAACAAGAATCTAACATGTGTTTAAGCTGTAATAATGTTAGCAAAGGAGTTGCTCTCCAAGAAGCAAGAACATTAAATCATTTCATGCAAATTCTGATTGTATTCTGTGCAATAGAGATGACAGCTGGTCACAGAACTTAATTCACAATTCCACCCAAATAAATTTATAAAAGTTACATTTTCAACTGATCTTCAAACTCATCTTAAACAAAATGTACAAAGGCCATAACTTATGACACAAATATGAGTTTCTAAAATTTCCTGCTTTGCTTTCTTCCCAATTTTTCATCCCTTAAGACATTAAGGAAAATAAAAATGGCATAGAGGCTTCTCTAATGCTCATAACCATTCAAAGAACCAATATAAAACAATCATATCCCCAGCTTGTTCACTCAAGCATAACCAAAACAATATCAAATTCATTCAGACTTAAAATGATAGACTACAAGCGATCCACAATATTAAATCCATTCAAACCAAAAACAATGGCCGAATTATCTTAGAACTAACTTTGAAATTCAATTCATTCTTTGATATTCAATTTAAAATTATTACTACCAAAAAACTGAAGGTTATAGCGCACAAAAATCATTCACACTCCAAAAAGTAAATGCCCACTTAATCCAATTTAAGAAAAGATTTTAAGTGCTAGAAAATGGTAGCATATAACTTGATGGTTTTTATACAGGGTGTGTGTGTAAGAGGGGGAGGGGGTTCGCATGTTTCACTTCTTGACATATTCATTAGTCAGCCAGAATGAAGGGTTCCTTAGTCAGTATCACAAATGCCTAATTCCAATTTATATGCTTGTTAGCACTAACCAAGGGATCAAAAGCAGAGCAGTTCTTGTATTTACTCATTTCAATGTGATTCTTGTTGAATGCACACACACAAATACACAAAAGAACTAAATAAGCTTGGATTAGGTTTGGCCTCTCTTGACAACCAAGATCAGTGTATAGGTGGTTTTGGGGAGTATTACTTACAATTTCAACCTCCATGGTGAAAGGAGTCTTGGAATTTTCAAATAGGTATTTCTGGTTTATCCCTACTGGCAAGATATCCTCAAATCTGTTTGAATAGATTCACTAGTCTGTCTGTTTTAAATATGAGATACCACCTTAAGGTAGCCTGTAATCTAAAGATATTGGCTTTACTTGTTTTGGAATGAACTTTGTAAGGTTCACAGAAACAAAACACGATTTCTCATCAAGCAATTTGCTGGGCATTTCATCAAACAACTTGCATTCAACACCCAACAACATCTTTGGATGGCCTTTTTAGTCAAACAACTCACAAGATTCATCCAGTGCTAAACAAAATTCTAATTATCAGATTACATAGGCTCAAGAAACAAGTTTCAGCAGAATCAAAGGTTAGATTCATGTGAAAAATCCCTGCCTAAAACATTAAAAAGAAAAAATTAAATAAGAAATAAAAACACCTCAACCAATTTCAATGTGATTCTTGTTGAATACACACACATGCACATACACAAAAGAACTAAATAAGCTTGGATTAGATTTGGCCTCTCTTGACAACCAAGGTCAGTGTATAGGTGGTCTTAGGGAGTATTACTTACAACTTCAACCTCCATGGTGAGAGGAGTCCTGGAATTTTCAAATGAGTGTTTCTGGTTTATCATATCGGCAAGATATGCTCAAATCTGTTTGAACAGAATCACTTGTCTGTTTGTTTTAAATAGGAGATACCATACCTTAAGGTAGCCTGTAATCTAAAGATATTGGCTTTACTTGTTTTGGTATGAACTTTTTAAGGTTCACAGAAACAAAACACCATTTCTCATCAAGCAATTTGCTGGGCATTTCATCAAACAACTTGCATTCAACACCCAACAACATCTTTGCATGGCCTTTTTAGTCAAACAACTCACAAGATTCATCCAATGCTAAACAAAATTCTAATTATCAGAGATTTACATAGGCTCAAGAAACAAGTTTCAGCAGAATCAAAGGTTATATTCTTATGAAAAATCCCTGCCTAAAACATTAAAAAGAAAAAAATAAATAAGAAATAGAAACACCTCAACCAATTTCAGTTGCTTCAATCATTATGAACTTAATGAGAGAAAAGAAAAAGAAGGCGCTTACCAAAAGGTCCACAGAGATGTAATAGAGAGATATGATTGGAGGAGGTCGATACAGTGGAAGAAAGAAAATAATCATAACTTGAAGCGTGCATAACCAAATCAACAAAAGAGAGAAGTTTATTGGAAGAAAGTGCTTGGATGATGGTAGTCATTCTGGGAAATATTTGCGCTTGCGCTTCAGCAAGGGATCATTCCTGGAATGCTGACTGCTGCCAACAGAACTGTGCCCACTTCCACTTCCACTGGGCCCTGCCCCGTCACTGCTTCTCTCAACTGTATTGCCTCCTACTCTTGATCCAGAGTCACCCAAACTCCCAAGAGGAGGGCTGCATTGTATACTTTCAAGATCTTCTGCATATATAAGACGTACCCCACATTCTTTCACCATATTTGATGCTCTTGAGCTGAGTCTATGGGTTGCTTCAAAAGAAATCTCCATGTGACTCCACTCATTCGGGTCATTCACTTGAAACATCCTCAGCTGAGCACAAGGTTGATAACCCAACCAGACATGCTCTGAACTGACATCACCACAGCGAAATTAGATAGAGAGGGCTCAGAACAAGAAAAAGACACTAAATTATCAGGAAATCTTTGTAATGCATCCCTCTTATCATCATTAAATTGGTCCTCAACTGGCTTCGAGCAATAATAGAATAGGAACTGCAGCCACTGCAACATGCTTATACTGGATGAACTTAATGAAAGGGATGTGCAATCACATGAATTGATATCTGGGACACTTGGTGGAAGCTCTGGAATTTCTGTAAGATTCTGGCACTGCCCAACCGAAGGTCTCTCAGGTTAGGAAGTGCACTGACGCTGGTAGGCATGCTTAGAAAATTGTTTCTGCTTGGATTGCAACTGCTTTGGTTTAAATTTGTCAAGAAGCTTAAACATGGAAAAGAAGGCAAGCGCAAACCAATCCCATTTGAACCTCTTCTATGCAACAACCAGAATGAAAAGAGTGAACTCAATGAGCTAGATGGTAATATTTTACATCCAGGATAGATCAACACTCGGAGGTCTCTCAAAAGAACAATTGAGTCAGGTGGTTGTGTTATAGCAGTTCCATCAGCATGGAGCTGCACTAGATGTTGCAGGCTCCCAACATTTTTGGGCAATTGGTCTAGTTGTGAACAACCAGAGACAATGATTGTTTGAAGGGATCTCAAATTACACATGCTGTCTGGAAGACTCACAAGCTTTTTGCATTTCCTCAAATTCAATAGAACAAGTCCTTTTAGACGTTCAATTGAAGAGGGTAGCACTTCTATAGATGTTCCATCTAAAAGAAGCTCTTTTAAATTTTCCATATCCTCCATTATTTCTGGAAAATTCTCTAATTTTGAACAGCCAGACAGAACGAGATATTCAAGGGATTTCAACTTAAAAATACATGTGGGAAGACTCGTAAGATTTTTGCACCTTTTCAGATCCAATAAAACAAGTCCAGTGATATGCTGCCCAATTGAAGACGGAAGTTCCTCTATAGCAGTTGATGATAAATAAAGCTCCAATAAATGTTCCATATTACATTGAATATCTGGAAACTTCTTGAGCTCTGAGCAGCCAGCAAAATTAAGAATT
The DNA here is from genome assembly GCF_004353265.1 of Vitis riparia. Classification (NCBI taxonomy): domain Eukaryota; kingdom Viridiplantae; phylum Streptophyta; class Magnoliopsida; order Vitales; family Vitaceae; genus Vitis; species Vitis riparia. Next base: position 11,983,206 of record NC_048445.1, read on the forward strand.
TTGAGTGCTTCCATGTCAATGATGCTTGGAAAACTGCTAAGCTTTTTGCAGTTTTTTAGATTCAATTCAGTAACCTTCTTCAGCCTTCCAATAGATGGGTGAACCTCAAGCAAACTTGAACAACCATCAAGAATTAGTTTTTCCAGATTTGGAGCCCTAACTGACAAGTCTGGAATTTCCATGAGGTGCTGAGAGAAACTAACTCTGATAGTATTTAACTTTTCAAGAGGCTGTAAGAGAGGGAAAAAAAAAAACTTCAATGCATAAGCTTTCATGAACTTCAGAGATTTATCTAAAGAAAGAAACATGAATAAATAATCATCATACCTCGTCGCTTTCCCAAAGTTGTTTTAAGCTGCTGTAACACATGTCAAGTTCAACGAGGTCCTCAGCATAAAAACTTGAAGGCAAAGATTCCAAAGGATATCCATGCCAGTAGAGATATCTTAGCTCATAAGAAGGGAATTCAAAGTCTTTGGACAACTTTACTTTATTATCCTCCCTCATAGAAATAGATTCATGAGGCCAATAGATTTTGAGCAACCTAAGTTTCATCATCATCTCAAAGGATTTAGTAGTAATGTGTATCCGCTTTGGTATAGACAAGTCGAAGAGTATGCCCTCAATTGCCTTTGTTCCCTAACAAACAAGAGTAAAAAATAAGTGAAGAGAAAAACATATAAAAGTTAAATAAGATAAATAACTTTTTTTAAAAAATGACATTGTTGAAGCTTAGGTGTTCCAAATAACCTTCAAGTATGAAAGTAGGTTCATTTTCATTTTGCTCTTACCAATTTGCTGGTCAATACACGATTTACGTCCTTAGGATAGCACAATCTGCTCCATTTTTCAGGGTTTCTAGGAAATTTTTGTTGAACAATGTCTCGTCCCATTTGTTGTAACAAATGATGCATCGATATCTTGTTGTCAAAAATAGTTATGAGGCATTTCTTACTGAGGACTCCTATTCCACTCTCCACAAAGAAGTTGCAAGCATCTAGGATTCTTTTAACACGATCTTTACACTCTCCATTAAAAAAGCAAGCAACATCTAGGAATATCTCCTTTTGTGTGCGATCTAATTCATCATAACTTCTCTTGAGCACACTTTGAATTTCCTGGATAGGTTCCCGTTCTAGCTTTTGCAATTCACCTTTCCATTGACATATCGTCTTGTCAAATAGGAAACAACCTAGAACTTTAAGACCTAATGGAAGTCTATCAACACAACGCACCATAGAGTGCGAAAGTGTTTCATAACCTTCTTTGGGATGCTTCTGTCCAAATGCGTGCCAACTAAAGAGCTCAACAGCTTCCTCATGCTTTAATACCTTAACCTCATAAAATGAATTCATTTTATGCACATTCAAATAATGCCTATCTCTAGTTGTTACAATAATTCTACTTCCAGGACCAAACCAATTGCAATCACCGGCCAAAGCTTCCAATTGCTTCAAATTGTCAACATCATCAAGAACAAGAAGAACTTTTTTAAAGCATAGCCTGTCTTGTATCATAATGATCCCTTCATCAACATTGCTTATAAAGTTCTCCCTTCTTGGCAAGATATCGTGAAGGAGTTGTTTTTGAAAATGAAGTAGACCCCGACTTTTGAATTCCTCACTAATATTAGCAATAAAGCTAGTAATCATGAAATGAGAGGCAATTTGATTATATACAACTTTGGCAATGGTTGTTTTACCAATTCCTCCATGTCCATAGATCCCAATCATGCGAACCTCATTTGATGATAGATCTATCATTTGTGGAATAACTTCATTCAAACGATCATCCATCCCTATGAGGTTTTTGTCAACATGTAAATGTTTCCGAGTAATTGTTGTCCAAATAGTGCGAGTAATATCATTAACAACTTTTGACTCATACCTGCCACCAGTAAGGCACATACATGAGTGAGCCAACAAAGTACAAACCACAAAAAACATTTCAAGTCCTTTTATATGCAACTTATATTTTGAAGGACTAATGTTATATCGTACATAAAGAAAAACTCCAAATCGGTTCTCTGATGCACTAAAGGAAAATCACATCCCAAATAGTCACATGCCCTATTCTCCAGGAGAACCAATTTGGAGAAATGGTCTAGAAAATCTATGAATTTTCTATTTTAATTGATGAAAATGTACTAGATCACTGGGGTCACTTACCATTTCAGTTTTCAACCCTTGATATAATTATTTAAAACAATTAATGAAATTTTCCCACACAATTGGAAAAGAATAACACCAATTATTGAAAAAAAAAATTGTAAACCAGATTTTAAAACCGTATGTGCCCCTGAACCTGGGTGATCTTTTCAAAACAGAAAGAATCTTTGAATTGAATAATGAATAATAAAGCAGAGATAAAGTTCAATTAAGTAACCCTTGGCCTCAACATTAGTATTCCCATCCAAAAGGAGACATAAAAATTTTATTTTTTAGGACAAGACGCATATGTTTGATTATAAGTTTCAATAGATTTCTGTTTTAAAGCTATGTACAAAAATAAAGAATACTGCAAGAGATTATATGGAAGAAGCTATATTTACCCATCATCATGCACATGCCATCCAGAAAGATTGCCACTTCCTCAAAGCTGCCCTCCACCTCTGTATCTGGTGGCCAACCCATTTCTTTCATGATTGTCGAATGCTTCTTCATAAGTGCCGCTCTGCTTTCTCACATTGGAAGGATCACATGATAGAAAACTGGATAAACTATCAATCCCATTTTTGCCCTTCTCTCCATGATCTTCGCCAGTTCCTCCAAACACCATTTGGAATGGGCATAGTGTTCGGAGAGAATCACGAGAGCGCACCTTGACTTCTCAATAGCTGTAAAAAGACTTGGTGCGATCTCCTCTCCCCTTGATAGTCCTTCATCGTCTCTAAAGGTAATATCCTTTCCGAATCAACGCTGCATAGAGATGATCTGTGAAATTTGTGCGGGTATCTTCACCCCTAAAGCTCAAGAAAACGTCGTAATCCCATGTACGGACAGGAGTAGAAGAAGAAGACGCCCATGGACGATTCGCAGAAGCCATTGACAGGTTGTGTGCCAAAGGTACCAGCGACGCTCTTACTATCAGGGCTCAGCTGAGCTTAGGCAATTTCTTCGTAGAAAGGAAAGGAAAACACTGGTAGGTGGAAAAGAAGCAATGAATTTCCATGGAAGCGCGTGCAATGCCAGAATGTCAGCATGGGTGTTTGTGTTTGTGTTTTTGTCGATTGATTCCGCGTGGGGTGGCTAAAAGCCGAAAGTAAAGTTGTTATAAAATTTTACTTATCCTAAATCTCATAAGTTGTTTACAATTATTCTCGAATCTCGAAATTCACCACTCACTTCAATTACTTCTTCGGCTAGTGGGTAATGTTAGCCACACCACCTTTAATGTCTCTAATAATTTTTTTATTTATTTTTATACATGTATATTCTATTACCACCGGCTACGCTCCTTGTAAAAATAGCCACTATCTGCCTTTTATATATTTGATTGCAGCCTCATATAAACATCAGTATTTTCAAAACCATGATATCGACACGAAAATATAAATATATGATTTATATAAAATTAAAAGTTATTATACAAAAACTATATTTTTTTTCTTTTTTAATGTTGTTATAGAAAAGATTTATCACTACACAACTCTTATACTATTAGACAAAATTCTAGTAACAATCTATAAAATTAAATCTCTTAAAATTAGAGATTTTTTAGTCTTAATTCTTAACCTTAATCCATTTTATCTGTTTGACGAACATATTTGCCAAAATTTTTATTTGATCTTTAAATGATTTAACAATGTTAGATCCAAAGTGATGTTTTGAAAATACGTTTTTACCTTATTCAATTACTATTTCATTTTGTATTTAACTTCAAAAAATTTCACTTAAGAGGATGCTACTTGTTGTACTTTTTCAAATAAATAATCTGAGTTTTAAATTTGGACTCATTTTTCATAAACATGTTTTTTTATATAAGAAATTATTTTTTGGGATATATTTCCTATTTTATTTTTATTTTTATTTTTAATAATAAAAAATTAATGATGATTTGAAAAAAACAAAGAGTTTAATTATTGAATGAAAAATGTAAATCCACACAGGACAGGTAATTTCCTGGTAGAAAGGAAAGGAAAGGAAAGGAAAGGTTCGGTGGAAGGAAAAGAAGCCATGATTTCCCGAGGACGGCGGGTGCAACGGCAAATGTTTGTCTTTTGTGATGGGAAATATTAATACTGATTTAGCTTGGGGTGTGGTAAGATTCTTATAAAATATTACTCATCCTACATCTCATCAATTGTGTACAATTATTTCTCCAATCTCCGGATCACTTATTCGGGACTTTTCTCAATAGTATGGTAATTTAAAAAAGTTATTCTTAAATTATTATAGTAGAAAAAGTTATTACAAAAAGTTATTACAAATATATAGTGGTTTTTGCCACCTAGGAAAGAGGGTGAACGGATAATTTTTTTTTAAAACCAAAATCGTCTTTTCAAAAGATGATTTTAAAAAAATTTCAAAAGGGAAATCGTCTCTTTCAAGAGACGATTTCCCATTAAAAAAATTTAATATTTTTTTAAAAAAAATCCCAAATTAAAAAAAAAAATCCCCAAGACGATTTCCCATTAAAAAATTTAATATTTTTTTTTAAATTCCAAATTATAAAAAAAAAAATTCCTCAAGGTAACTCGTCTCTTCAAGAGACGAGTTCCCATGAAAAAAATTAATATTTTTTCTTAAAAAATCCCAAATTAAAAAAAAAAAAAAATTCCTCAAGGGAACTCGTCTCTTGAAGAGACGAGTTCCCATGAAAAAAAAAATATTTTTTTAAAAGAAAATTCCCAAATTTATAAAAAAAAAAAAAAAAAATCCTCAAGGGAACTCGTCTCTTAAAGAGACGAGTTCCCATGAAAAAAAAATATTTTTTTTAAAACAATTCCGAAATTAAATATTAAAAAAAAATATTAATTTTTTTTACTGGGAAATTCTTTTAATAATTTGTAATAAATATTAAAAAAAATATTAATTTTTTTTACTGGGAACCCTTCTGAATTTTTATTTTTTTTAAAATAGAAATAAAATCGTCTTTTGAAAAGACGATTTTGGTAAAAAAAAAAAAAATTTATCTGTTCACCCTCTCTCCTAAGTGGCAAAAACTACCATATATTTGTAATAACTTCTTCTACTACAGTAATTTAAGAATAATTTTTTAAAATTACCGTACTATTGAGAAAAGTCCCTTATTCACGCCCCATTAAGAAAAGTCAGTCTTGGTAGGTGGGAACGGAGGAGGAAATTTCATAACAATCATCAAGTCTTCAACACGGAATGTCTACATAAAATAATATTAAGGAAAAAAAATGTAAAGGAAAATTGTTTCTCATGTTTGGTTTCATCATGAAAAATATATAAAAATATATATATAATATAATTAAAATTTATCAAAAATTTATATTTTTAAATTTTTAAATCTTTATATAATAGAGAAAGAAAGTAAAATGAGTTTGAATAAGCACACAAAAATAATTTTTGAATTTAAATCTTATTTTTATTTTCCTTCATTTTTTATTTCCTTTTACTTTTCCTTCTTATTTTCTCGTCATCACATTTTCCCTCCAATTTTTTAGGAATCAAATATAGCCTTAATATTTTTTCTTCCTGTAAATCTTGCGATCGTAAAACACATATTCTATTTTTAAGTTTCAAACTAGAATCATTTTTAACTTTAAAACTTGATTTTAGTTTGAAACTTAAAAATTAACCTTATATCTTAATGAAACTCTATTGTGATTGTTGCAGCTATTAGGATGTGTCTCAAATTTCTAATTCGAATATATTTCTTTTTTTAATAAGTTAATATGTTATTGCAATTAGATTTCTTCTAGAAAACAGACAGCTAGTAAAAAATTATTTCTATGAATATTTTAAGTCATGGGGGGAAAAAGTTATGAAAGAGAGATAGACTTGTGAGGATAACAGGAGGGGGATATAAATGTGAGAAAGAGCCAAAAACACTTGATGGAACAAGACAACTTAGTAGGGTGTAGATGTGAGGAAGAGTGAGAGATACCTAGTAGAGGCAAAGGGCTTATGGTTCAAGGTGGAGGATACAAAGAGTAGGAAAAAATGGGATGTTTCAAAACCCAATAGTTGTATCCGTTTTTACTTTTTAGAGTATTCTTTATCATATAATAGAATTGTAGATACTTCATTTTGTCCTCATAGCACATGCTTTTAATCATGCTTAGTGCCCTTACTTTGTGCTTTTGTGTAGTACACACATAAAATTCCCTTTTCATTTAATTGTTCTTGTACTTCGTGGTGCTTTTTCTACTACTCTACTTTGAAATTGACTTTTAAGCCACATTTAGATACTATTTGGAGGGAGTTTTGGATCCACAGTATGACTAGCTAGCAACACCCTAGGAGTTCCCCATAGTTTCAACTTGTTCGAAGCTTGTATGAATTACATAAATGTCCTTCAACATTTCGATTATTTACTTGTGGATGTTAAAAAAGAATTTTATTTTTATAATAAAAATGTATGGGCATTTTTGTCAAAAAAAAGGGACTAAAAAGGATGAAAGGTTAGATTTACCGATTGGGAGTTATTTTAACACTTTAAATCAACACATATCAATAATAAAATATTATCTTTAACAATATAAATAATGACTAGAATGTAATAAAACATTTATTAAAATTAGTATATATGGAGTTAATATGTTTTATAATATTAAGATAAATCATTTTTTGGTTTTTATTTATTTTATATTAACTTATTAGATTATGAAGATATTATTTTATTAATATAAACAATAAATATAAAAATATAAATAATGACAATAATAAAATAAAATATTTGTTGAATTAGTATATATGGAGATGTAATGTTTTATAAGATTAACACAAATTTCTTTTGGTTTATATTTATTCATTTCATTTTATGTTAACTTATATTATGAAGATATTATTTTCTTACTATAAGTATAAAAGTTATTAGTATTTTCAAAATTGGGAATAGCTAATTATTAAAAATTAGATTATGAAGACATTATTTCGTTGAGATAAGTACAAGAGTTTTAAAAATAAAATGGAAAGCAAATGATTTTGTATAACAAAATAATGACTTTGTTTTGACTTCAAAATTTTTTTTTTTAAATCAATGATTTCATTTTTGCTTCTAAAAAGAAAAGAAAATAATTTCATCTATCAATCACTTTTAGGCATAGAAATTCAATTCAATAGAAGTAATTATTAATTTTTTATAATTATCTGTTGTATTTATTTTATGAAGAAAATAATAATTCTATTAACTATCTGTCAATTTGAAATATGAAGTATATTTAACTTTTAGAAAATATTATTTGTTTTTATTACTTATAATTTTTATTATTTATACATTAAAATTTTAGTTCATAAAGTTAATTTTTGTAATTTATATGGTAGATTAATAACAATATACTAAAATTCTAAGAAATATTATCATTATTATTATTAATAATTTAAAATAATATATAAATATATTAGAGGAGTTTAAGCACAACTAAAAACTCAAGCAATTAAAATTCTAAATCCCATTAAAAATTTTAATTTTAACTTATACTAATAAACTATCAGCATTAAAACTATTTATTAATTAATAAAAGAATTAGTATTTAAAAAATAGAAAAATTTCACAAAAGTTTAAACGATTACATTTCACTAAAGCTTCACTAATAAAATTGCATGGATCATGATGAATAATAAAAGGAGCTTATTTATTTTTGTTTTTAAATATTTTCATGCTTGTAGATTATTAATTTTATTTTTCTGATACAACTTCATCGGTTGCAACATTGGTTGCAATGGAAGGATATTTACTCATTATTCTAAGAACTTAGTGTAACATCCCTCCCTTCATTTTAGGGATGTTTATGAATTTTGAAAATTTAAAAGGCCCTACATAACTTAATTTAAAGATATTTATGTATTTTGAAACTTTTTAAAAGACTTACATTGATTTTAGGATATTCATGTATTTAAAAATAAATTATAAGTGATATATTTTTCTTAGGGGCACACTATCTTGCCCACTATCTCTATTTATAAAAAATTAAAACGTTAAGATAGAGAAAGGAGAGAGAGAGAGAGAAATGTCTCTTGAGAATTTTGATTCCAAGAGTTAGAAAGAAGAAATTTCTTCCTTTTTCAATTTAAATTGTGAATACATTCTTTCAAGAATTTGACTTCTTCAAGGTAAGGGTTACTAGTGCAATGAGTTATTTTATAATTCCATATCAGATTTCATCTTAAATAGTAGCTCCATAGTCTATTTATTATATGAGTGATTTTCTTAAAATTTTTTTAACTTGTTAAGTTTGATGAAAAAAAACTCCTACTCTCCTACTTTGAAGAGATGGCCAAATTGAAGAGAAGTGGGTCATTTGTCCTTGTAATCCTCATGTTCATGTTGTGCTTAGGTTTGTTCTGTCTATACTCCTTGTATTTATAATTTAACATCTATGTATTATATTCATGGTTCTTTAGTTTTCATTTTTTTCCATTGCTTGAAAATTATGCAAGCATATTACTGTTTAATGTGACAACATATGCTTTAACAAATCAATTTGAATATTAGGATAACTTATTTCTCAAATATGTTTACTACTTCTTGTGAATCACTTATGAATATATTTCATATCTAGGAATTAAATGAGATATATAATTTTAAGATACTATATATGTTATTTTTACTATTATCAAAAGCTTTTTATGAAAAATAACACAAGAAATATACAAATGTACTTGGTTTTAACAATAAATCCATAACACATACACATAATAAATCTTAAGCAAATTGATTATTTAAAGCATGCATTAACAAATTCACTTGATTTACTATTTTGTATCAGTTACCAAGGAAGTGGTTAGCCAAGCCGGAAAATGTTGCAACAATCACCCTAAACTCGGAAGTTGCATTCCTAACCAAGATGATGATCTAGATGGTGGAAAATGTTGGACATACTATAACTCTAATTGTACTAAGGGAGGATTTTGTAAGAAATTATCTAAGGGTCATGTTTGTCATTCCTATTGTAGATGACATTCTTTGTTATTAAATACTATCAATAATATGTCAATCTTAATAATAATATGAATAATATCCCTCAAATGATATAATATTTTGAAAATATAGCATCTCTTCTTATAATAAGAGAGTTGTTTTTAAGAAGGTACATGAAGCTTTCTTTTTTCATTGTTAATGTTGATGACATGTTTTAGCTTTGAATGACATGAATTGTAACAACTCTTTATAATACCAACCAAATTTATGAATTGTAAGTATCATATTGTTAATAATTTGGGCATATGAGTATAATGTTTCTTGTGCATATTATTTATAATAACAACAATATTAATGGTAAGATCTTGTTATTTTGAAAAATCTATTTCTTTAAAGTCTTTATTTTTATATTTAATTAAAATCTATGCATTGCTTACACAAAAGTAAGAATAGGTCATATGGGATCATACCATTTGTATCATTTTCTTCACCATTAAGATCTTATTGTTTTGAAAATTTTATTTTATTACAACCTTTAATTTAGATGGTTAATTCAAATTTATGTATTGTTTATAAGAAAGAAATAACTAAACATCTTATTTGTGCAATATATATATATATATATATATATATATATATATATATATATATATGAGATTTTTTTTCTTAAAAATTATACATCATACCCTAATTTGAGGACCATATCATCCCTAAAAGATAAGTGTAGGTATATGGGATTTGCATTTTAAGAATTACATATCATACCATAATTTGTGGGACACCATCATTAACATATTAATGACACTATAGCTAGAATTTTACCGGAGTAATATATGACTTGAACTAAAATATAAACGGTTAATACTAATTTGAATTATTATTCTCTATAATTTAAAGTAGTTTTGTAAAACATATTATATTTCAAACTTAAAACTAAACATAAATTTCAATAATATGAATAACTAAATAGCATATAATTTTGTGCAATACAATTTAATTAAAAAATAGTTATTACTTAATGAATAAAAAATGTATAAATTTTTAATATTTTAAAATCATAAGTGAAGTGAACATACAATTATATAATTATTAATTTAAGAAAAAAATGAAATAAAAAATAGCAAAAATTGAATTTTATTAAAAACATATAGCTAAAAAAATTACATCCAGTATAAGAACAAAAAATAAAATAAAATAACATAAATATATAGATGAGAAAAAAAATGACGAAGATAGGGTAATGAAAAGAGGGCAAAACATAAATATTATAACAACATAAAATGGGTTGTTGATCTATAGAAAATAACTAATGGTGAGTCAATAGGCTGCAGAATATATATGCTCCAAATGCAATTTCTAATTTTCATAATTTTTCAATTTATTATTTTAGTTTAAGTAGAATTTACCATTATGAAATTTTTTTGACTACCAAGTTTAACTTTATGAATTAGAATTGACTTAATTTGTCCAATGTTTATAGTAAAAAAATAAAAAAATAAAAAATCATAACAATCAAGACATAAGATATACATTGGAGACTTAGTTAACTATGGAACAAATCCACTAAATATGAAAAGCAAGTATAAGTGCACATTTACTTGAAATAGAAACAATCTTCTCCTAATAAGCATATGCTAGTCAAAACTTATACTTCGTTTTTCAGTCTGTGATACAACAACTCATGCTCCTTAATGGAAACCTTATGAAAATACTTTTCACTTAAAGAACTTTCAAGTTTTGAACTTATTATTATTATTATTATTATTTTTGGTACAATTTAAGAACAATGGTGAAGTAATGGAAAAATAATATATATTTTTTTCTTTTAGCATATGTTTTTACTTCATTGAGGGTTATGAACAAAAGTTTTCTTGTTATGAACATAAAAAACGAGTTAAAACATAATAAAAAGCCTATTAAAATTGCAAAGTGATTACTAATAAGAAAATTAGATTTTGAACTTCCTTAAAGTATTTAGACTTCTCAATTATTACTTTTGTCATTATAAAGTTAAATCTCAAACTAAAACTTACCTTAATTTGCTTTTCAAGCTAATATGTCCCTTAGAAATAGTTGCATTGGATCAAGTGCTTTTACAACAAAATAGTCAATTTAATTAATCTAACAATGCTAGTACACTAATAATCCACTACTTAAATTTCTGTATAAATTAAAATTACCATGAACCTATCAATCTCTCAAAAAGAACTTACAAATCTCACACAAAAATTTCCTGTACTAAATTTTTATTGCAACAATACATTTTCTTTGCATTTAACATAAGTAGAATACAAATATAAATGTCCAAAAAAATCATCCTAAAATCTAACAATTTCATAAAAATAATAATCACTTATAAAAAATATGCAAAACTATTGCCTTCAAGAAATGGTATGTTTCTTTTCTCCAAACAATAATACTAATAATAATTCTTTCAATTTATTAAAGGAATTAGAAAATATATTCAATAAAGGAAAACTAACTCAACCAATTGATCGAATCTACTTCTTTGTAAGTTTTAAAGAGGAATACTAGTAAAATAAAGAGGATATAAAAGAAAAGTAAAAAGTTAAAAAAAAAAAAAAAAAACAAAAACTTATTAATGAGCGTTTAAAGGGCTCTTGAAAGAGTGCTTGATGCAATGTGGAGAGTGCTTAAGCATTCCCAACCCTTGATGCGATGCTTGAAGTGACACATGTAGTGTTGGGGCACTTTTTCCTCAATTTCTCTCTTTTGTCGTTTAAGCACCCTTATAACTGTTGGGAATATCTAGATATCCCCATTCCTATCCTTTCACCATTAGGGTGTATTTAATTTTTTTTCCTATGGCTCTCTAAATCTATGAACAATAAAAGTGATAACATATAAAACTTAGATCTAGAGATCATGAAGTGACAACATATGTGATCTGGATGTTCTCATATCAAATTAAATCAATAGAAGAGGCATTGAAGGTGTCATGGATCATAAAGTCCAATGCTCTTCCCTTCAATTTCTCTCTTTCATAGATCCTGGTATGCAAGGTTATCAAATCCTCTCTTGTGAGAATTGCTAAAACACACAAAAAAAAAAAAAAAAAAAAAACTTGAAACCCTTAAAAGGGTTTATACAAGCTTTTTTATGGGCTTAAGTTACTTGAACCCAACTTGAGTTTGGATCACTTAGTCAAACTCATTGGGTCCTACGTACTTAATTAATTAGCCCTATAAGTCTCCAATTAATTAATTAGCCTATTATATATTGAAAAATCATAAGTTGTTACACAACCTTATGAAAATGCCCTTATATAGACATATGAACTAGGAAACTAAATATATAAAGTGCCACCAATGATATGAGATTGAGTATGAACATTGAGACCTATAGAAATATATACTAGCTCCCTCAAAATCCAATTTTTAAGTTGACTCAACATCATATTAAAGAGAGTCAACTACAATCCAATGTCTTATAATATTATATTGAGATATAAATTCAAATTTGTAACATACTATTCACTACATGTAGACTCCCTATGAATTAACGTTTGTAATCTAATAAGGTATATGCTATCAACCTCTCCAAATTACCTCTTCAATCCTTGAGTTTTAGATTCTCTTATTATGTGATCAACTAACATAATTTATCTCTCAAAGAGCATATGTCAAATTTTAAAGAATTACTATAATACTTGATGCAATACTTGAGCAACTAACATAATTTATCTCTCAAAGAGCATATGTCAACTAACACTAGGTCGATATTCTTTAAAGGTTGAGAGCCCATGTGTAGACCCTCAATTTTTTCCTCTTAGCACATGTAATACTTGATGCTTTTCTGTGCTTCATATTGCATTATAACCATCCCTTAGTGGCCCATTGTCAATCATATGACTTACTCTTCTTGAGCCACCTTTGGAGATCCTTTGTTGAGGGATTTATACTAACCCTCATTGTGAACTCGACAACCCCTCAAGTTTGGTTTAGGATTCTTCACTTGAGTGCATTTTAGGATAGTTTATTTAGGTGCATTAGAAGTTCATTGGAATTTAGATGCACTACAAGAAAAAGGGTCATTGTTAACATATATTATCTTTACTTAAAGTAGTATATGTCAATATCTTTTATTTAAATGGGCAACTATGACATATAAAACTTAGTTAAAAGAAATAATGACATATATGAATTCCAGTGATTATTCCATGACTTATGACGATGCAACTTTGACAGAGAATTTATAAGTCAATATAAAATTAATATATTTATATGTAAAGGTATCTAAATAAAGGCAATAATGACATATGTGGAATTTGCTAAAATTTTATTTAATTTATAGTAATACAATCTTGATAGAAAAATTATAAGTCAATATATAGAGTTAAAATATTTTTATGTCAAGGTTGGTAAAAGCTATCTTAACAAATAATTTATAAGTCAATCTAATTTTATTAATAAATCTATCAAGGTTATATTAGTAAATATTAAAAATCTCACTTGTCATTTTTTTTCTTTTAATTCTTTTATTTTTCTTTTAATTCTATCTAGGCCCATTCCCATCTACAAGCAACTTGAAAGAAAATCCTAAGACAATAGGCACCATTAAAAATTTTGTGAAAAGTAAAAATATTTTTTATGAAAATTTATTGAATTAGATATTTATTCTCCATGCAAATATATATCCTTTATAGGGTTTTAATTTTTGTTTTTGTTTTTTTTTTTGTTTTTTTTTTTTTTTTTTGCATTTTTTATGACATTTATTAAATGATGTAACATGACTTCCTTTTATTTTGTTTATTGTTGCAACCATAATAATGTACTCATGTAAAATGTATGCAGTCAGTGGTCTTTGTCACACATGGAGAAATCATTTATAATGATATTTAGATTTAACAATTTGGTGTTATTTGTGCCTAATACTTAAATAGCCTCTGCAACTTGCACCCCAGTTACATAATACCATTTCAGAATTTCTACTAGTAGAGGGACATTTGGTGGGATAATAAAAATTATATGCCTAAATAAATGCCTTTGTGGGCAGTTTAAAGTTGCCCCAAATTATTTGAGTAAATTACAAAATCTCATAAATGCTCCAACGGGACCATTCAACTGTAAGTCCCAGAAATGACAACCAAAAAATATGTTTGTCAACCTTCTCATGGGATCATGCAAACATATGAGCGTGAGTTTAGCAGAATACTACAACAAAAAATGCCAAACCCACAAAATAGAGGGTTATTGGCTACAGATTTAACATTCATGGATTCATCTCAATCCTCCTCAAGCTCCATATTAAGCTCCAAACCCTAATAAACCATCTAATTCAAGAAAAGCTAGAGGAATATTATATTTGCAAACTAGCGCATGTAGAGTTTAGCATGTCAAATGTAGTTGTAAGAAGTCTTAACTAATGTAGGTGAAATTTAGCTGAAATAAAATAAGGGTAAAATTGGCAGAATATAGTCACGTGTCCCTGAAATTTCTCTTGTATTTGGTGTAATAATTATGAACTTTAGCTGTCTGTGTGAAATTGATAATCCTTTTAAAAGTAAGAACTAGGAAACCAGTCTCATTTCTTACTTTGGAATGTTCATGATGTATTATTCATCTCATTATATGTAAACAGTTCTTATTTAATAAAGAAATTCCACGGGGTAGGACATGGGATTGGAAGCTCAATCTGAACACTCATTCAAGGCTTCCACATCTGGTCAAGAGCGGCGCATTGATCTCATTTACAATGACCTGTTTCTTATGAAATACAAATTGTCCACTTACACTTCAAGGAGGCGCATCCTCACACGTACATCACAACACGCCAAAACATGGCCAACTCATACATCTGCATATTATTCTCCAAGGAGAAACCACATGTTTCAAAGATAAAAGAGTAACGAGAAAAGGGAATATAATAAAAAAATGATATATATATATATATATATATATATATATATATATATATATATATATATATATATATATATATATATATATAAGTATTACTTGGAAAAGAAATACAATATGCATGATGTTCAAGTAATACATCCAATCCCAGTATATAAAACATAAAAAATATGGGATTCACAAGTCTAATATAAGATGTAAGTAAAAAAAAAACATAAAAAGATCAGATAGTAGTGGGATCATGTGATGGCTCTGCTCTGATCTCCTCATCTGGTATGGGCTGCTCAGCTGGTATGGTACCCTCATCTGGTATGGGCTGCTCAGCTGGTATGGTCCCCTCATCTGGCAGTGGAGGCTCGGATGGTCCAGACCTATCATGCCCAGGAAGTGTCTGCATATTCAGATACTGCTGAATCTGATGAAGGATCGTGGTATGCTGGGTCTGAGTAGCAATGATCTGATCCTGGTGTGCACGAATAGTGGCCATCTATTGGAAAAGAGAATCCTGAGCGGTGCTCAGTGTCTGCAATGAGTGCACTAAGCCTCTGAATTCCGTAAGAGAAACAGTGACAGTGGGCTCAGATGAAAGAGGAGGTGCTGAGGTAGCTGGCACGACTGGTGGAGCTGGCTGAGTAATAGGAGAAGCAGGAAGTGTGGCCTCAGGCATGGGCACTGAGGTGTGTGCTGCAGGGGTAGGAGGTATAGTGTTAGTGAGAATCTCATCCTGCTGGGCCTGAGGTAGCTGCTCATCTTGGGGTAGCTCTGGAGGTGGGGGCACATCTGGGGCTCCCTGAGGTGGAGGCACAACTGGGGCTCCATGAGGTGGAGGCACAACTGGGGCTCCCTGAGGTGCAAAGTAGGCTGCCAAGTGATGCCATTTGTCGAAAGAGAAGTCCTTTCGGCAATGGCGGCGTCTCTCAAGGCGGGGCTCTCCAGGATAGCCCAGGTGCTCTAAAATCTGGTAGAGGAGCCTCAGAAATAATAATGAAATGACATCTGCCCTCTGAAGCTTCTTCTGATGGACTTTCTCTTCAAAGTGAAGAAGAAAAGTCATAATCAAATGATGAGGGCCGAAGTAATATCCCTCAGAAATCCTAAATAACGCCTCAAGTATAGCTCATCTCCTCTGAACTTTATGCTGAAGTGGGAAGATGTTGGCACGCAGGAGCACATCAATAAGGAGCATCCCAGATGGAAGCTCTCTCCTAGTCAACACTGAGGCTGTGGAAG
The DNA here is from genome assembly GCF_004353265.1 of Vitis riparia. NCBI lineage: Eukaryota > Viridiplantae > Streptophyta > Magnoliopsida > Vitales > Vitaceae > Vitis > Vitis riparia. The sequence continues at coordinate 11,999,369 of NC_048445.1, forward strand.
TCCCCCTGGACAAGATACGAACCATGTCCCTCTGAGAGAATGAGGACCACTCCCTGAAGTCTGCCTGAGTCACAGGCTCATAAGGTATACGGAGGGCCTCAGCAATGTGGCGAGCTCCAATGGCACCCTGGCGTCCATCTATGGTAAAATAGATGAGAGTAGGATTCCGGATGCCTCAAGTAGTCATAGACTGATAAAAGTCTAGAACTACTCTCGGATAATAGAACTGCCTAGGGGTGAGGAGATGCTCCATGTGATACCTCTGCAGCAAACGGAATGAATCCCTGAGCTCTGGCTGCTGTCTGAGAGCCTCGATGTCGAACCAGGTCTTTGAATGGAAGGATCGATCTCTGCAATCCAGGTTGCCCTCTATAGGTGGCCCTGCGATCATAGGACGCCTGATGACGGTCTCGAGAGGAATCCCCACAGGAATCTGAGAGTCCGGCTCGGCCTGAGGTGTCTGGGATGGCTCTCCAAGACCCGAGAACTTGGCCCTTTTCGCGGGTGGTCGAGAAGCAGGCCTCTTGGCTTTGGCGGCGGGCGGCACAGGTTCAGTGGGTGGCCTCCTGGTGGGATATCGGCGCTGAGAAGGCGTTCCACCCTCAGATGGGGAAACGGTGGAGTCCTGAGCAAGTGGCGAAGTGGCGCCTCCAATGGCGGACTGTGCTGGTCGAGGCACCGGCGGCGAGGATGGGGATGCGGAAAGACCTCCCCTAGTCTTTGCCATGGCCGAAATGGAGCAAGATGGCTGTTCGTGAGTTCCAGAGGCTCTCAGCTGGTGCGCGAGGCTGGTCTCTTCAGCTTTTCTCCTTCAGGGGTTTATATAGAGATGGGGCTTGGGGTGGTTTGATGTTTAAAAATTCCCAAGGCAACCGAAAAGTCGTTTTTGGACGTTAGGCAAAATCCCGGGGGTAAAAATTGAGTTTAAAAGTCAGAGTTTTCGCAGCTTAAAATTTGATCGTGCGAAATTTTCGCACCTTGAATTTTACCGTGCGAAATTTTCGTACCTTGAACTGAGAATTTCGCACCTTAAATGGAGTTTCGCACTAAATTTGGCACTGTGCGAAATTTTCGCACTTTGTTTCGCACGGTGCGAAAATTGGCTTGAGGTGTGCGAAATGACACTCGTGTGTCAGGAATGTGTTTCGCACGGTACGAAAATTTGCGCACCTTGAATAGTGGTGTGCGAAATTGAAATTTAGAAAATTCTCACCTTGGACAGGGATTTTCGCACCTTGGATTGAGGTGTGTGAAATTTTCGCACCTTAATTCGCACTGTGCGAAAATTACCTTGAAGTGTGCGAAATGGCACTCATGTGCCAGGGTGTGTTTCGCACGGTGCGAAAAATTTCGCACCTTCAATAGTGGTGTGCGAAAATTTTCGCACCTCAAGTGTGAGAAATTTTCGCACCTTGGATTGAGGTGTGCGAAATTTTCGCACCTTGATTCGCACTGTGCGAAAATTGCCTTGAGGTGTGCGAAATGGCACTCGTGTGCCAGGAGTGTGTTTTTCGCACGGTGCGAAAATTTTCGCACCTTCAATAGTGGTGTACGAAAATTTTCGCACTTCAAGTGTGCGAAATTTTCGCACCTTGGATTGAGGTGTGCGAAATTTTCGCACCTTGATTCGCACTGTGCGAAAATTGCCTTGAGGTGTGCGAAATGGCACTCGTGTGCCAGGAGTGTGTTTCGCACGGTGCGAAAATTTTCGTACCTTCAATAGTGGTGTGCGAAATGCTGCTTTTGGAATTTCGCACATTGAAATGTATTTTCGCATGTTGGATTCCTCCATGCGAAATTTTCGCACCTTGAAATGCAGTGCTCTTTCCCCTTTGCTTTACTCCCCTGCCTTGCTTTTGAAGGCTTCTCCACATTTTTCTTGATTTTTTTTCTGAAATTTAACATCAACATTGACTAGAATTAAGACAAAATAAACCAAGTTTGAGCAAGAATTAAAATCAAAAGAAATAAAAATAAAAATAACAATACAACTATATAAAACTATAAAAATTCATGGACTTAATATAGTCCATGAAATCCTGCTTTCCCTCAAAGTTGCGTGGTTCAAGGAGGTTGATCTCCTCATTGTCTGCATTGTAAGGCTCTATGAATGGCTTGAGACGATGGCCATTGACTTTGAAGGTTTGATTGCCTTTGGGATTGAATACTTCCACCACTCCATTGGGATGCACTTCATGAATTATGAAAGGACCCGTCCACCTTGATTTCAATTTTCCTGGAAAAAGATGAAGTTTAGACTCATAAAGCCATTCATAGAATGCACCCACCAAGGATGAGTGCACCCTCATGCATCGTGCCTCCTCTTGAGCAGTTGATCATAAGGCCCCATATTGTACCCCTCCTACCAAATTTCCATGGAATGGAGAGTGAGAACCCATATGCCCACGTCAAGGAGTTTGAGGAGGTGTGCAATACTTTTAGAGAGGGAGGAGCTTCTATTGATGAGACTCAAGCTATTCCCTTTTACTTTGAACGACAAGGCAAAGATATGGCTTAACTCTGGAGCATAAGGAATTGGGTTGATTTGCAGGTCGAATTTTTTTAAAAAATTTTCCCCGCCCATAGGACCAATGGGTTGAAGAGACAAATCTCAAACTTTTCTGCCAAAGAAAATGAGAAGTTCCATGAATGTTGCTTGTGATAGAAGCAACACACACCCCGACACCAGCGTTATTCTTGTGACAGATGGATTTTGGGTAGCCCAAAGCATGGGCTGTGATAGAAGAAAGACGGTTGATGTGAAGTTGGTAGGGATAGGTTTTTTTGATTGCCTAAAGGAGAGGCTGTTGCAGGGTATGGCATGGCCTGACATACTTGTCTTGAGCAACTAAAAATAAGCTTTAAAGAGAGGGTGGTATGGCTTATGGGTTAAGATACGTTTTTAGCCATCTGAAATAGCAAGAAAACACGATTGATGGGTGAGAGAAATGGGAAGCTAGGCTAACTACCTATGGAGACTATTGTTGGACGGTTGACGCATGGGTTAGATTAAGGTGTGTTTGCCTTGTTTTAAATTATATGAAGGCTAAATATAAATACTTCATAAAAGCATACAAGTTACATATTTTTTTTTTTTTAGAAAATTAATTTATTTTATATTTTGATGTGTGAATTTTAATATCATATATGGATTTTACTTATGATTCATGATATCTAAAAATAATAATTATCTTGACATGTTTATTATAAAAAAAATAACACATTTTATTTTATATTTTAAGACATGAATTAGATAATCATAATAAACTCAAATTTTAATTTTGTTTTTGGTTCATAAAGTATTAAAAGGAGAATTGCTTTGATATATTAATAAACTCAAATCTTTATTTTGATTTAGGATTCTTGTAATGTTAAAAAGGAAAATTATTTTATCATAAAATAAATCTTAGAATATATATTTAATAACTTTAACATATTATTTTTCAATTGAATCATTCAATATATTGATTAATAGCTCAAGTTCTATAATTTATAAGATAAAGTTAACAAATTAAAAAAACTTGAATCTTATTAAATTATTTAAAAAAACAAAAAAAAAAAACTCATTCCAATTCATTATCAAAACTCTTATTGCAATTCATATTTTTAAAGAAAATGAAATCAATTATTATATTATTTTAAAACATGAATTTATTTGTAAGAATTAAGGTTTTAGAATTCTAAACAAACTTAAATATGTTGTAAATCAATAAAAAAAAAAAAAAAACAAACAAAGTCCTAAACTAAGAATTAAGGGTAACTACAAACAAAATTGGGATCCACTTAGTCTCTCCAAAATATCTCATTGAAAATCTAAAACTAGTGATCGATATAGTCTTAGTGAACCATCAATAAGAGCTCAAAACAACTCAAAAAATGACTACAATTGCACACTAAAGGGTCAAAGAATATAGGAAAACAATCCTATATGGAATGTGTCAAGAGAACAAAATAGAGGATTTATAATATTCTAAGAAAAAAAACACGTTACCATATACATAATCACTTGGTAAAAAATGTTTTCATTAGGATTATACTTAAAATGCTAATATATAAATTAAATAAGATGTAGAAATTCATTATGTTTCTTATATATTATTGTATTAGGATGGCATATTAAATTATAAATAAGAATTTATTGGAAAACAAATATAAATCGTGTTTAACTAACTATCAAATGAAAACTAGATGGAGCTAAATATAATTTTACAGTATTGTGTTTTCCTTTATTTGTATTTTATGATTTTTGATTTATTTAATCTTTTCATGTTTTTTTTTTTTTTTAAATATGGGCAAAAATTTTCTCTCAAGAAGTTCCCTATATGGTTAATGAGAAAACAATTGTATGATAATGATGTTAATTTCTACAAATAATTTTTAGTTTTTAAAAATGAAACTATAGTTTGAATGGTAGTACTATTAGAAAATATTGTTATGATTGACTAACTTGTCTTATCTCGTAAAACAAAAGGTTCTCTCTCCAAGTACAAGATGTCTGTTTTGAGATTAGTTTATTTTTATTTTTTCTTATTTTCTCTCTTTTTAATATTTCTTTTTGTTTTACGATTTCCTAAGCATAATATGTGTTTGTCTTTACATTTATTATAATAATTATAAGAGATGGATGAATGCACCTCCTTATTTAAATTTTAATTTTGGGTGTTTAATGGTTAAGTTGTAATACCATTATATATTATTTCAGTTCTTCAAAGTACATTGATTTTTCTCATTACCCATTTAAAAAAAAATAGATTAATACAATGAGCTTTAAAATTTCATTTTCATCTTGAATTTTTCAAATGAAATGTCGTGTTAAGAAAATTAGGGGAGAGAAAATGGAAGAATATGAAATTAAAAAAAAATTATATTAAAACTTTATAAGTCCTTTTTTGCTATGTTATGTAATTTAAATTTATATATATATTATATTAGAAAATGTAGTTTTTTTTTAAAATATCCTATTATTCCAAATGGTGGTCATGGTAGTGAGATACTAAATGAATATATATTTACTCAATTCCAAAACTGCAACCAGCATGACAAAGAGTTCATTGAAAATAATTGGACATGACAAAGAGTTCATTGAAAAATAAATTGGACATGTTATCCTCCCAGCCAGCAAGTGTAAAGTCAATGTTAGAGAAGGTTAGGAGCCTTGGAGGTAGTGGAGTCACATCATCATCATCCTAACTATTGAGTGCTATCAAGTGCTTATCGGCTGCATGACTAATGGGAAGTGGAGAATTGTTATTCTTAATAATTATTTATATAGAATGAGGAAAATTTTAACCTCTAATTTAGGAAAAATCAAATTTTTATCCAAACAAAGCCTTATATTTTGTTATATAAAGGAGTTGGGATTTTAAAATGCAAATTAATAATATTAATTTTACGTTTAATAATGATTTTAGAAAATGTTTTTAATATTTTTAATATTATAAATTTACCTTCAAAAAGCTCTATTTAAGGTAGAATAAATAATCGGAATAATCATTTATTAATTATTATTTAAATATAACTTCCCTCCCTCCCATTTTAATCCAAATTATTGATCATAAAAAAGAAAAAGGAAAAAAAGCAAAGGAAAAAAAAATTATAATTCAATGGAAAATCAACAAATATGAGAGTAAAGGGCGTGAAAGGCGGGAGAAGGCGTTTCAAGAGCTAACAAGTTAGATAAAATGTGGTGGATGGGAGTAAATCGGGTGTAGCCCAAAGCCAAACAGCATCCCCATCATGGAGACCGTGAAAGCTTAGGTGGGAGGGCTTCTCTACTCCCTTGGACCGGCTTGTTTTTTTTTTTTATCTCTACTAAATCCAAAAATCAAAAGGCCACCCACTTCACTGGCTCGGGCATCAAGAAACCATTTCTGAAGTTGCCTTCCAGATATCTCTACTAAATCTAAAAATCAAAAGTCCACCCACTTCTCTGACTCAGGCATCAAGAAGCCATTTCTGAAGTTGCCTTCCAGACGAGAGAATCCCTTAAAAGGCCCTTATTTTCCTCTGCCACTCTCATTCCTCGTAGGTACTAATCTAATCAGGTTATTATTATTATTTTTGCAATCCTTGTTTGATTCCCAAGAAAATCCACCCCCCATTCGATTTCTGGGAAGATTCATCCTCCTTTGATTTCCAAGAAAATCCATGCAAAACCCTCAAGGAAAACAAAAAATATTCCTTTTTTTTTTGCTCCCTGTGTTTTCTGGATCTGTTCTAGGGGTCTCTTTGCTTTTGTGCCATTGGATTTAAATTTCCTGAACCCTAAATCCACGATTTTTTACCCAGGCTGAAAAACACAACCTTGGCCTACAAATCATGATAAGCTTACCGAATAGCATCTTTTTTTTTTTTTTTTTTTTTTTTAAAAAAAACGAATAGCTTTTGTATCTGTGCGTGGGTTGGAATGGTCGGAAATATCGGTAAATTTCCCGAAATATCAGTAAAAATACCGATAAATACCGAAATATCGGAGAAATTTAAAAAAAATTATCAAAATTTTCGTGGACCGATAATCGGTGACGAATATTGTGTTGGAGCCGGCCGATAAGCGATATTGCTCTCCGAAATTGTTGGACATTTCAATCCTTGGTTAGGACTATATATTCAGTTAATTATGTTATTGTTATTACATACAATTGCATCAATTAATAACCAATGTCTAATAATTAAAAACATGTGATTTCAAAGGTGGTGTTTCCATTCTAGCTTTGACTCTTTATAAATATGACTTAAGGTTGAATCTAAATTGATAGAATAAATAAAGTTAATTTTTGTATCTTACATCCTAATAATGACAGAAAGTAAAATCCAAAACTAAGTCACTTTAATTTAAAAGAGATTTCATTTTAATATAAATTCATATAAAATATTTAAATAGATTCAATATAATTCTTATAAATGAATTAAAATAGTATTTTATTTAGAATTATTATGAAAGCAATGAAAAAACTTTGTATTAAAAAAATATGACAAATTATATGGTAAAATTATTTATTAATAAAAATGTGTATCTATAAAAAAGATAAACATGAAATATGAAACTTCTAAAATTATTGAAAGAAAAAGATTATAAATGAATATCATAAATAAATTAAAATGGATATTTTATAATTTTAATGTATTTATTACAAAATTCATTATAAAATATTTTATTGCTATGTAATAATGGTCCAAAATTTCCAACCCATTATAGAAATAAAGCAAACCTTTCTCAAACTGCATTGGTACTTAATGATGATCTTATTTTTTAGCCTAAAAGTACAATAAGAAACATGAAACCTAGATGACAAAAAAACCAACAAACAAGGGGAAAAAGAACTAAGAGTTTTAATGGAAATTGGTGATGTTCCTTCTCAAATATCAAAGACTAGTTCAGGTGCCAGTTTCAAAGTATTAAAATTTTAGTATGCATATTTCTAACTCTTCATCTATTGCACTTTCCTCCACTGATGACTCATTTCCACACTATTTGTTTGCTTTAAAGATATTCAATCTAGGGACATAAGGATTTTTTTTTTTTTTTCCATCTTCTTCTTCATTCTCTACTCAAAGATCTAAGAGAAGCTTTTACCTATTCTAGCTACTGTTTTCCATTTGATGTTCTATTTGTACGTAGTTAACAAGTTTGTCTGCATCTAAAAAAAGCTTTTGCCTACTCGAGCTATTGTTTTCCCTTTGATGTTCTATTTGTTGTTTAAAAGTTTATCTCCTTGTACCAAAAATGCAGGTCCTCTTAATCATGGGTTAGCTTTTTAATCTCTCAATCACTAGAGGACAATTTCAAGTGACAAGTCTTGTTAAGGTGATTCTTTACTCTCTCCGGTTTCTCTCTCTCTATACTTTGCAATGAAACTCTAACTTCTCAATACTTCATTTTTTTTTTAAAGGAAAATGAACATAACTTCTCAATAAGTTCATGCATGAAACATTAGAGTTCCCATTCTAGCATCCTTGTATGACAAAAAATTCTCTTATTACATGCTAAGGACATTTAAATTGTCAAAGAATGAAAATGGTTCATTGGTGAACAACTTTGAAGTTGACAACTTCTAAATTTGTCTAGCATGTGAATGAGACTATTTTTTTCTACAAATGATGCTTGAACTGTCCAATTGGACAATATAAGGAAAACATAATATCTTTGAAGTTACGCTCTTATGCTTGGTTCATTTTTTAGAAATTTCGACAGTCGTTCCTTTTGTTCTCTGGGTGCATATTTGGACAAGGCTGAATAATATGCCTTCTCCATTTTGTGTACTTGGAGAACTATAGGGAAATGCTGCCGAAATTTTTCTAAAATGAAACGAAACATAATAGTTGTTGACATGTAGGGATTATGTATTCCTATATGGGATAGGAACCACCACCTAAACTAGGAAGTTGGAGATGTTAGAATGCATAAGACATGTAGTATAAGTTGATATTAGTTTAACAAGATAGAATCATGAGAGTTAATTATGTTTCTTGGTTTAATATTTTGATATATAATTTTATTTTAATTTTACAGAAATATGCATAATAAATTATCTTTGACGATTCGAGAGTGAATAAAGACTTAAACAAATGTAAGATATATTTATTTCTCATTTGCATGGTAGCACATCAACTAGATAGGATCATAATTCTATAAGAGAACCACATTTATTACTTTGGTTCAATACCTAATGAAATTAAATGTATTTAATAAGATGAAATATCATGAAGTAATAGAAATTTTAAATTGATAATTTGTGGCATTAACTACAATGACATGAATTGAATAAGACAATTTTTATAATTAACTACCCCACTTTCATATACTTGTAGACAACATGGATATATTACATGATGAATCCTTTTGATATATGATACAACATTAACATTTCAAAAGTGTTAAAACAATTGCTTTTGTAGACAAAAAAAAAAAAAAAAGGTCTAATGCATGGAGCAAGAGCCCTTACTCTTAACAAGTTGATTCTAATGTTAAAATTCCTCATGATTAATTCATTGTGTATTTGAATCATAGAATGGATCGAAGTTGGATGTCTAAAGATAGAATGTCAAGGGAGTACGAGGAAGGAGTTGAATACTTCATTAATTTTGCATTAGAACATTGTCCCAATCAACGTGGAATTCGTTGTCCTTGTATGCGATGTGGAAACTTAATACATCATACACCTAACAAGATTCGGGAACATATGTTTTTCAATGGAATTGACCAGAGTTATTGTACATGGTATTGGCATGGAGAAGCAGGTCCTACTAGTAGCCAACCAACTGAAATGGCACAACGTTATGACACGATGGATTGTGGTGACGTTGCTAGTACAGTAGAAATGGTTCATGCTATAGAAGATGAGTTTATGACAGACCCAATGTCATTTAAAAAATTGCTTGAAGATGCTGAAAAACCTTTGTATCCTAGTTGTATAAAGTTCACAAAACTTTCTGCACTAGTTAAATTGTACAATGTGAAGGCACGGTATGGGTGGTCAGATAAAAGCTTTTCAGATTTACTCCAAATATTAGGGGATATGCTCCCGGTCAACAATGAGATGCCCTTATCCATGTATGAGGCAAAGAAAACATTGAATGCATTAGGGATGGAATACAAAAAGATACATGCATGCCCAAATGATTGCATACTATACAGGAATGAGTTAAATGAAGCATCTTCATGTCCTACTTGTGGAACGTCAAGGTGGAAGGTAAACAAGGCAGGGGCAAGAAACACTAAGAGGATTCCTGCAAAAGTGTTGTGGTATTTCCCACCCATCCCTAGGTTTAAGAGGATGTTTCAATCTCCACAATAGCGAAAGACCTAAAATGGCATGCACAAGGAAGAGAAAATAATGGTAAACTTCGACACCCAGTGGATTCCCCAACATGGCAACTAGTGAACCAAATGTGGCCTGAATTTGCTTCGGATTGTAGGAACTTAGACTTGCCATTTCAGCAGATGGTATCAATCCTCATAGCTCCATGACCAGTAGGCATAGTTGTTGGCCTGTTCTCACAATAACTTACAACCTTCCCCCTTGGTTATGCATGAAGAGGAAATTTATGATGTTATCTTTACTAATATCAGGCCCACGACAACCTGGTAAGGATATCGATGTTTATTTGGCACCATTAGTCGATGATTTGAAAACATTGTGGAGGTTGGGGTGAAAGCCTATGATGCACATCAACAAGAGTTCTTCACATTAAAGGCTATTTTGTTATGGACGATTAATGATTTCCCTGCATATGGAAACTTGTCTGGTTGCACCGTTAAGGGATATTATGCTTTCCAATATGTGGTGAAGAAACAAATTCACATTGGCTAAAACATGGGAATAAGAACTCATACATCGGCCATAGAAGATTTTTTCCATGCAACCATCCATTTAGAAAGCAAAAGAAGGCATTTAATGGTGGACAAGAGTTTAGGTTACCTCCAAAAGAACTTACTGGAGATGAAATATTTACAAAGGTTGATATGATTGATAACTCATGGGGAAAAAAAAAGGCTAAACAATGTGAATCCTTTGCTAATCCGACAAGTTGCTGGAAAAAGAAGTCTATATTTTTTGAACTTGAATATTGGAGATATTTTTATATCTGACACAACTTGGATGTCATGCATATAGAGAAGAATGTTTGCGAGAGCATCATTGGAACTTTGCTTAACATTCCAGGTAAAACAAATGATGGAGTAAAGTCTCGACTTGATCTTCTCGAAATGGGCTTAAGGCATGACTTAGCACCAAGGTTTGGGTTGAAGCGAACTTATCTTCCTCCTGCATGCTATACTCTTAGTAGAAAGGAGAAAAAATAGTATTGCAGACTTTAGCTGATTTGAAGGTTCCAGAAGGTTATTGTTCAAACTTTAGAAACCTTGTGTCCATGGAAGAGCTAAAGCTTAATGGTCTTAAGTCCCATGATTATCATGCACTTATGCAACAACTACTACCAGTAGCAATAAGATCCGTGTTGCCTAAGCATGTCAGATATGCCATTACAAGATTGTGTTTTTTCTTTAATGCACTTTGTGCAAAGGTGGTGGACGTGTCAAGATTGAATGATATACAACAGGACATAGTGGTGACTTTGTGCTTGCTAGAGAAGTATTTTCCACCTTCCATCTTTGACATCATGCTTCATTTAACAGTGCATTTGGTAAGAGAGGTTAGATTATGTGGACCAGTGTATATGAGATGGATGTACCCATTTGAAAGGTACATGAAAGTCCTCAAGGGTTATGTTAGAAATCATAATCGTCCAGAAGGGTGCATTGCTGAGTGCTATATCGCAAAGGAAGCCTTAGAGTTTTGTACAGAGTATTTATCGGGCATGGATGCAATTGGGATTCCTTCTAGTGTGAAAGATGAATGGAAATGTGGGAAACCATTACTTGGTGGTCGTGCAATAACTATTCATGATTATAAATTGGTGGAGCAAGCACATCATTATGTTCTACAAAATACAACCATTGTACAACTGTTTATTGAGTAAGTGTCATATATGTGAATATATGATTTTAAACTCTAACTAATGTTTATACAAACCATGACTTGCCTATTTTTGCTTGATAGTGAACATATGAAATATTTGAAGACAAAATATCCTCGTCAATCAAGAGAGTGAAGTGGCTAGAGGATGAACATGTGCGCACATTTAGTTATTGGCTTAGAAAAAGGTATGAAACTATTCATACTCCCCTTAAAATTTAATGCTTACAAAATTAAATTACATTAACTTACATATCATTAATGAACCTTATAGGTTTCAGATGACATAAGTAAGAAAGAACCTATTGAAAAGGAACTTAAGTGGCTTGCACAAGGACCAAGACAACAAGTTCTTACGTACCCTGGATATATCATTCATGGTTGTCTTACCACATCAAGAAGCGTGATGAGGCACGAGTCAACCAAAATAATGGTGTTAGTATTGTGGCATCGACCATGCAAATTGCAAGTTCCAAAGATAGAATCCTGTGCTTGGTGACATGTGTTTTTATGGGATTATCACAGAGATATGGACCTTGATTATAACATGTTTAACATTTGTGTTTTTAAGTGTGATTGGGTTGATAGCAAGAATGGTGTCAAAGTTGATGAGCTTGGTTTTACATTAGTTGATTTGAGCAAGATAGGACATAAATCAGATCATTCATTTTGGCAACGCAAGCCCAACAAGTTTTTTATGTAGAAGATCAAGTTGATCCAAGATGGTCTATTGTATTATCAAGGCCAAAAATGGAGTTGTTTGACATAGAAGGTGATGACAACATAGCCGACAATTGTATGGAGCATCACCCATTTGCGAATGGGATGCCTAATATTAAGTCTTTTGATGAAGTTGAAGATTATGATGAAATTGTATGCCTAATATTAAGTCTTTTGATGAGTTGAATTTGTAAATTTGTATGCGTACTGATTGTGAGGGGATTTGGATTGAAAATAAGCTTAATGCTTTTTTGTGGTTGTGATGTGATTATTAAGTGTATTATGTGATTTTTGAGTTTTGTTAATATACAATATGATGCTCAACAATGTTATGTTTTTTTTTTTTTTTGTCAATATATTTTTATTATTATATACTTGCTAAGATTAATTTTCATGTATTGCAAAGTTTGTACAACAATGATTTATTCATACTTATGAAATCATTTGTAACTAATTTCTTTAGATTTAGTTGAGATACATTTTCAAGTGTTGTTTATTATTGCCTAATTCTGAATTATTTGGGAACTTGGGAGAAAAGTGCTACATTTTTACGGATGGCTCCACCAAGAAGAGATAAAAAGTAGGTAACTATTAAAATATCATGTTTTAATTTTGAATGTAAGATATATATATATGTATGTATGTATGTATGTATGTATTATGAGATTAATCACTTAGTCTTTTGATTGTCATGTAGATGGATGAAAAGGAAGGAAAACAGAAGATTACTTCACTAAAAAGGTTAAGAGGCCCAACTTTAAAACCTGAAATTGCTAAAAAGAGAAGTGAAGGACTGAAAATTGACATTCATATAATGATGATGGTGAGGAGTGGGTGAGGGATATGTACAGCTTGTTCATACATGGGTGTGTTAGCACGAACCATGGTGCCAGTTTATCATACTGATTGGAGAGTAGTGCCTGTGGAATTGAAGGAGAAATTATGGGATTGCGTTAAGGTATATAGAAATCTATTGAAATTATTTTTCTATATTTTGTGTAGACTGACATGATTATTAAATAACCAATATCTTCTTATAAAGTATGTAGTAATCTAATGAAATTATTTTCCTTTATTTTGTGTAAATAATCAAGATCTTATATTTTAGGGTGCATTCTTGGTTGATGAGAATAGCAAAAACAACGTCATAGCATCCATTGGGACTAGCTTTAGGTCATTCAGGCACAGATTGACAAAAGAGTATATCCTGCCTTATAAGGATAAGCCCGAGTATCTTTTGCAGCCACCAACTGAATATAATTACATTCCAATTGAAGACTGGAGAAAGTTAGTGGCTAATAGGTTGTCAAAAGAGTTTCAAGTTAAATCAAAAAAAGGAAAAGAAAGGAGGGCAAAATACGTTTATATTCATCGAGTGAGTAGGAAAGGATATGCAGGACTTCAAGAAGAATTGGTAAGTTGAATTAGTATATTTTATTTTGTTGGACATTTACTTTTGTAAAGTTTAATTACTTCACTTTTTTGTTTTTTGATAGATGCAAAAGACAGGTTCGAGGAAACCTATTGATAGATGGGTCTTATGGAGCTAGCAAGATTGAAAAAGGTGAATATGATGAAGTTACGAGGCCTATAGTGGAAAAGATTGTAAGTTGTCAAATCTTAACTTAGTTTTAGTCAATTTCATTTTTTTTTTTTTTATTATTTAATATGACTTTTGAAGTATCTTATATTTTTTTGGAGGATGAGTTGACAAAGGATGTTGAGGAAGGGAAGATCACATGTGTTGGCCAAAAGGATATCCTCACTTTAGCATTGGGTACATTAGAGCATCCTGGACGGGTTAGAGGAAAAGGTGGAAAAACAAAGCCCAAACAATTCTTCAACACACCAAAACCCACAAAAACTCTTGAAGAGGAGGAATGTCAAAGGATGTTAATGGAGAAAGCAAGAGCTTGGAGAGGAGATCATTGCTTTGAAAGCTGGAAAAAAGAACCCCTCACACCCCGCTCTGAAGTGAGCAGCACAAACATAAGGAAACAATTGTTGCAACATGAAGAAATAGGAGAGAAGACTGATGATAGTGCTCATGTGGAGAACCTATCAGCACAAGGGACTCGAAAAGCTTCTCCACTAACTCAGATATATATGCCTTTTTCTAAGTTAAATTTATACAAACAATATATAAAATAACTATAATGAAACACTAAGGATTACAAAATATGTTTTTACAGGTTTATAAATGCAAATTAGCTCTTGAAATCGAAGATAACATTGTTGCATATGGAACTTATTTACATGATTCACAGATTTCCATTGATAGTGCTGATATATTAGTGGTCATCCTTTACCCTCTTCAACCTAATGCACTTCTTCCATTTCCACTTTCTGAAAACATTAGGACAATAAGGGAGGGTGTTGGATATGAGGTTTTATGGCCTATTGCATTTGTGATAAATGATGATGATGAGGTGAATAACGTTATACCCAAACTTTCAAAGTTAAGTTATATTTTCCTACACTCTTGGTTTCTTTATTTTTCATTTTAATGTCATGCATCTATTTATGTGTTTAGGATGTTGGCAAGAGGAAGAATAAAATGAAGAAGATACAAGCATCCCCAAGAAATCAAATATGAGAATCCTAGAGATGTACAACTATTTTCTAAAACAGTTTCAGCAATGTTGGAGGGTAAACCGACACCCAAAGTTGACTTTCCAATAAATGTTTTTGGGATGAAATTTCAAACTTTCCTCTTGACAAGTGAAATGAATGATGTAATTTCTGCAAAAGAGTTGACTATGAATTGCATATGTTTCTATATTTGGTGAGATTTTGTTGTAAATCTTTATGTTACATTCATGATATAAATAAGTAGAAGCTGTTTTTTTTTTTTTTTTTTTTGTCAAGTAATTCTAAATTGGGTGATATTTCATTAGGCAGTTGCATGAACATCTGGATGAGACACTACAGGAGAAAATTATATTTATTCATCCAGGAATGGTGTCCAAGGCTGGAACAATAGCCCCACAAATTGAAAAAAGAGCAAGGTTCATTGTTGATCGCCTAATTGACTCCAAATTGGCAGACTTGGTTTTTCTTCCATATAACCAAGGTAAGTTGTTAATCATAATTGTTTTTAATTTATTAGCCTTATAAATGCTATTTATCTAAATTATATGTTAATATATTGTAGGTTTCATTGGGTTTTGGCTGTAATTGACCTCAAAGCACAAAGAGTCTACTACTTAGACTCGCAATTACAACAGCCATACCAAGATATAAAAGATATTGTGAACATGTAAGCCTACCATAATTTTAGTTTTCATATCTCAAAACGAACACTAATGTAATCTTATTTTTTGTAGGGGGTTTCGAATTTTTGTATCTCAAAAGAAGAAAGGATCTAAAAAAGAGCTCAAGTGGATGGTTGTTGAGGTTACATTTTTTTTTTCTCCAAAACTTTTTGAAGACTTACCTACATTTAAGTTGCTTTCTTGAATGAAAATTTACTTGATTTTTGAAATGTAAAGATTCTATATGGCTTTCTCTCACATGAATATAAATCTATATATATATATATGAATTTTCTTAGTTTATAATTGTTTTTGTTATTATTTCCTATTTCTAACTTGAGTTGAGAAGGATACCATATATGTTTGTTTCACTACCTTACGAAAATATAATCTAAAATGCTATGAATACAATGTACTCATATGTCCATTATTCCACTATTAATTAATGAAGTAGTACTAAAAAAGAACAAACCCATTTTTTCATGTGATTGAAAGATTTATGATCCATTTTTACCTTCTACAATTAATATTTCAAGAAATAGTAATAGAAACTAGAAGAAAAATAGTAAACTTTTTTTAAAAAATGCATGACTAGAATACTTTTTCAATTTATTATGATGTGGAAGATCAAAACCTTAGAAAATTCAAGCATAAAAAAATTAATATATACATAATTAGTCAATTTGAAATGTTGGTCATAGGAAGAACAATATTAAATTTTGATCACTATATCCATAGCATTTACAATCCTTTAGAACAATTTAGATGTGTGTGGGGTAAGGAAGCAATGGGGATCCTTTAGATAGCTTTGATCATGTTACTTGGGTGTGAGTTGTTCTTTATATCTTTCTTTAACCTTAGTATGTCTTATATACATCCTATATTTAGTTTAGATGTTTCTTGTAAGGCACAACCTCTCTCTCTCTCTCTCTTTCTCTCTTTAATCAAAACTCTTACTCTTTATCCATCTTCAATCAAATTGTTCATATGTAAAACATTTATTCCTTATAATTACTAATTGCATTCTCTTCTATAATGTCAATCTATGAGATGTAAAATGAGGTTAATAGTACATATTTCCAAATATATTATCGATAATTGCTCTTGAAGTTGATTGATTTGCCTTAATGAAGTCTTCAAAGTCATGATCTTTTCTAAGGGATATTCTCACATAGACAAAAGTTAACTATTATATTTTTTAAAGTTAATCACTATTCTTAATAAATATAATTAATCATTACCTTTATCTATTCATTTTTTTTTCTCCATATTTCACATATACATTGTATTGTACATTCTTATATTTTACCTAATTTGACCTCCAAGTTGTAAACATGGGAGCTTAAGGTATTATGCTAGACATGTATTGAGTATAATTTAGGTGCAAAATTTAACTTGAAACTAACATTATGTCATTCATTCATTTTTTAAATTTAAAATGTGAATGATGAAAAAATTGACCAAATTTATATGATGTCATATTTTATCGTGAAATTTTGTTGCTATAATTTTGCTCATAGGGGCTCAAACAGTTGGATGGTGTCATGTGCGGATATTTTGTCATGCGATACATGTGAGACATAATTGCAAATAGAAGTCTCTTAACATCTCGGGTTTATCTGCCTATGTATTTTCATAAGTACATGAGAACTTATACATATATTTAATGTTTCACAATAACATATTTTCTCTTGTCATATATTTTAGTTTGAAGGAAAAAAAACCTATTCACGAGCTGAGTTAGATGAAGTGAGATCTGAATGGGTCTCATTTTTAGCACTCTTATCTTAGACCAAGTATAGTGGGTATGTTAATTTATAATTTTTTAATAAAATTTCAGACATAAATTTCAATTAATGTTGCATCTTTTCTCTTTGCAAGGTTTTGGGTGATATTTGCAGTTGTTGCAATTTTGAGATGACAAGATCATATGTAAGATCTTATTGTCATGCATAGATGCTGAAGTTTTGGATACTTTTGGGTACATACCTATATCTTTTAAAAGATACATTTGATGAAAGTACTAATTCATGTTTTTTTTTTTTATTATGTATGTTTGTTGGATTCTTTTCGCATAAATTTTGGTACATGTTAATATCATTTTAGTAAAATTTCAAATATAGACTTAAAGTAATGTTGTTTTTTGTTTTTTTTTTTCTTGCAAGAGGTTGGGTGGCATTTGTAGCACTTGCAATTTTTAGAGTATAAAATCATGTATAAATTCTTGGTATCATGCATAATTATTTAATTTTTGGTTCTTTTTTAGTAAATATCTTATATATATATATATATATATATATATATATATATATATTTGATAATAGTATAAGATCATGTATACTTGTTAGGTTGTTTGTGGATACATTTTGATATATTTAGGATACATATTTATATCTTTTTAATGAACTTTCAAACACAAATATAAAATAATGTTGTTTTTTTTTCATACTTGCAAAAGATTAGGTGACATGTTTAATATACATTGGATGTAGATTTTATGAATAAAAAATGATACATAATCTATCTAAAGCAGATTTTACTTGGTTGTCTTAGAAATGCTACAAAATGAGTTTAACCTTGCCTTTTGCTAATCTTGCAGGTTCATAGAAATGTTATCCAACATAAAGGAAAGTGCCACTCTTCCTCTCCATTTAAATGGTGTTCACCATGGAAGGAAAGCTCCTCTCATCAATTAGTTTTTGGTTTGCCAATGCCATAACAAGTTAAGGTTAGCTCCTTGCTAGTGATTAAATTTGAGATTTCAAAATTTTCAAAGATCGTATCAACTTGAATTTGGTTTAGGAGTTGAATTTCTTAGTCCTACATGGTATGCATTTTAAATAACACATCTTGTCTTTCATTTCACATCCATGGAGTTGAGGTTGTAAACATGTTATCAAAATCTAAAGCTGCAGTCCTAGAAGTTGTCCCAAACAACAAAGGGCACTCACAACCTAGTAAGTTGAAGAATAATCTTTCAATGCATTTCTCTTTGGTTATTAATGTGTTGTAGTACAAATTAAGGTCATAAGATAAGTACATTATGAATTTTGTATATACAAACAATGGTCTTTGCTGATCTGATAAGATGTCTTATTTGTTGCACACCATCATGTTATTACTACAGATCATTCTTCTTCTCTGTTATAATAAAATAGGATCTCTTTCAAAGATGGAAAGGACAATTCACCTCGAAACTTTCTTGCTAGTACCCACTTCGAGGTTGTTCATAAGAATCAAATGACTCTCTTCAATCCCCCATTTGTATATGGTTTTCTCACCTTTTTGACTTCAACTACTTCTCAAGTGCCATCTTCTAAGTCATATATCAAGCAATCTAAATAAGGAACATACCTTGATTCCTTCATATGCCCAATCAAATTTTCCAGAACTTGATATATCCCCTCTATTTTGGGGCCCACCTCATCCCCAACAACAAAACTATAGACATGATTTCCTACCTCGACCCAGCTCCTACCAGTCTCCTTCTTATTTCCCATTCTTTTCATCAACTTTCTCAGTCTTACAAACTCCCCCACTTACCATCAGCAGCATATATATTTGATAGCATCACATAAGTCCCTGTCATATTAGGCCTCAGATCCAATATCCTGTGAGCAGCTAATTTTCTGGAATTGGGAAACCTATGTGCTTTACAAGCTCCAAGAAATGGCCCCCAAACGCACTCATCAGGCTTGAATGGCATGCTCTCTATGAGTTCATAAGCTTCCTCAACTTTCCCAGCACGTCCTAGCAAATCCACTTCACACCCATAAATCTCCTGGTCTGGACTAATGTTATAATCACCCACCATTAATTTAAAATATCTCAAGCCTTCATCTACAAGTCCAGCATGACTGCAAGCACTAAGAATGCCTATAAACAAGACTCAGTCAGGCTTAATATCTGACCTGACCATCTTGTCAAACAATTCAACAACCTCTTCTCCATACCCATGAGTCTCATACCCAATCATCATGGTAGTCCAAGAAACCAAATCTCTACGAGACATACCCCCAAAAACTTGGTACGAATCAGCAATATTTCCACATTTGGAATACATGTCTATAAGGGCATTAGACAAGGCCAAATTCCCATCAAGGCCTCTTCGAATAATCCTCCCATGAATTTGTTGTCCATAATTCAAAAATGCTAACGTCACGCAGGCAGCCATAATGCTGGTAAATGTGAAGCTAACTAAGATAAGAAGAAATAACATGTAGGATAAATCACTCAAAGAGGGTATATCCGAAGTCTCAGAAGAATTTGACACTGGTCGGATAAATTTTATACTTAAATTGAATATAGAATGTCTACCCACCTGGTTTGAGTGAAGATCTAATGTCCCTAAAAGAGAAAGTGCCCCAATCTCTGCTGGTAGCAAAGACAACACATTATTCTTGAAACTTGAAGCCACAACAACTAGATGAATATCAAATATAAAAAGATTTAAAATGAAAGAAAATCTACGTACACCAGACACTCCCAAATATCTAAATTTTTTTGCAACAAGGAATGAGAATATGACCCCATATAAAACTCTACAAGGGAACAACAACCCTTTATTGATGCTGGTGTTGATGAAATTCCTGCATAACTCAGATGCACATGTTTCATTAGAAGAGTTGAGAGAAAATAGTTCAGATAAAAGAGTATACTTAAAAACCACTATTAATTCCTCTAAAACTTTACATACGTACTGGAAAAACCTTGTAGAGACTAGATTCACTAACTGTTCTGATGAAAGTCAAGACGAATGAGACGTGAAAGCCTTCCAATATTCTCTGGCAAGCCAGTCAACAAGTTTCTTGCTGTGAAAATAGCAAGCAAACACAGTTTTGAGAATACTTTAAGTATATTTAAACAAAGAATCAGATATTGGTAGCATTAGATAAAGGACTATTTACATGTCTCAGTTGGATTGGATCTTTCATATCCCGCGATCAAGGTGTTCCATGTGATCAAATCCCTTTGATTCATTTCATAGAAATATCTATTTGCTTCAGAGAAACAACTACACCTGCAATACATGTCTAGTATAGAATTCATGACAGGATGATTGGATTCAAACCCATGTTTAGTCACTGCTGCATGCAGTTTTGGACTAATTGAATCAAGTTTCTCATTATGAGTGGAATTGGATAAAAATGAGTGGTAGATAGTAGTCATGAGTGGATACATCTAGTGTTCTAATCTTGGTTCAGAACTATGTTTTGGACTATTTGATAATAGTATAAGATCATGTATACTTGCTGGGTTGTTTGTGGATACATTTTGATATATTTAGGATACATATTTATATCTTTTTAATGAACTTTCAAACACAAATATAAAATAATGTTGTTTTTTTTCATACTTGCAAAAGATTAGGTGACATGTTTAATATACATTGGATGTAGATTTTTTTCATTGAATTTTTAATAAACTTTAAAAAATAAATATAAAATAATGTTACTTTTTTCTTTCTTGCCAAAGGTTAGGTGACATTTGCAGTGCTACAGTTTTTTGAGGAGAAGATCACGCATAATTTTTTGTTATCATGTACAACTACTTGATATTTGGTTATTTTTGGGTAAATATCTATTCTTTTTTCATATATATTTGACAAGATAACAAGATTTTATATAGTTGTTAGGTTGTTTGGGAATATATTTGGATACATGTTTATATCCTTTTATTAATCTTTCAAATATAAACATATACTGATTTTTTTTCTTACTTGCAGAAGATTTGGTGGCATTTGCAGCAATTACAGCACTTTTGAAGGCACAAGATCATGGCTACATTATATTTATCATGTATAACTATTGGATTTTTGGGTACATATATGCCTTTTTTTGGATGTATGTGAGATAATATAAGATTATGCAAGGATATTAAGGTTTTTTTTTTTTTTTTGTCAATATATTTGCCTACATGTTCATATTTTTTTTAAAGTATATTTTATACATTCATGTACTTTATATATATATATATAGACACACACACAACAGGTTCAATTTTGATGCAGATTATTTGGGCAACATGTTGACATGTTCCATATGCAACCTTGATATGAAATAAAACAATTTCCTTTATATGAATAAAGAAATCTTGACATAAAAGAAATTGTATTCCTTGACATAAGAATAAAAGAACCTTAACATATTAAATTTCAACTTTGGAAAAAAAAAAAAAAAAAAAAAAAACATCCTTGACATATGTGTAAATTAAATTTAAAAGCATATAAAACAACGTTGACATATATCATACTTAAGCTTAACATATATTGAATATAATCTTGACAAAACAATGACTTAACCATCACATATGTTTAACCTAACCTTGACTAAAGTGGAAGAAACGTTTTAACATATGTCATATTAATAAGATTCCTACATTGATAGAAATAAGGTCTACTTAACATATGCATATGTCAAGCTAGCTTTTATCATTTCTTGACACTGGAATAGACGACATATGTGAATACTGATCTACCTTAACAAATATACCTTATCTTGACAATGAAAAACTGTCAATGAAGACTTTTTTTCTTGTAGTGTTCTTAATTAGTGTAGACTCATTTTTTTTTTTTATAAAGAATATTATATATAATATTTCTAGATTGATATATTATTATAATATTAGACTTCCTTATAGAATAAGAAAGGTTGTTGGAAATATCTATAAATATTCTAGGTCATGAGAAGAAAAAATTATGAGATGAGATGGACATGTAGAGACTATACAAAGTGGATAGAGATGTGAGGAAGAATGGGGGTACGCGATGGAGCGAGAGGGCTCGTGATAGGGTATGAATATAAAGAGTGGGAAAATATGAGATGTTTTGGGAACCAATAGTTGTATCTGATTCTATCCTCTATAATATTCTCAATTGTATAGTGGAATGATTCTCTCTCATCTGTGGATGTAGGCATGGTTGGTTGAACCACATTAAAACCTCGTGTACCATATGTGTGATTGTTTTATCCTTGTATTGTTGATCTAATGTTGTTGATATTAAAACTTTCGCTGGCACAATATTTTGGGTTCTTAAGCAAACATTTTTTTTTTTGGGCCCTTAGAAAGCATTTTTCTAACCTTTCGAGGGAAGCTTCTTAACTTCCATTTCTTGGCCACCTTTGGAAAGGACACATAGCAATGGTAGAGCATTTTTTGGTGGTGGTTAAAGGAGAAAGAGAGAGAGAGAGCAAGTTTTTAGGGCTCTCTTGGGCTATTGGTATGAGAGACATTTTGGGGGAGGAAGAAAGAAACCAATTAAAGAAGAGAACTATTGAATATGTGAAAAATCTTATACCAATTTGTTGTGTTAGCGAAAACTTTAATGCAAACAATATCAATTTAAAAATATAAAGATAAAATAATCAACACAAAGGTGCATGAGGTTTTAATGTGTTTTGGCTAACTATGCCTACATCCATGGATAAGAGAGAATCATTTCACTATACAATTGAGAATATTATAAAGGATAGAACCAGATACAACTATTGGTTCCCAAAACATCTCATATTTTCCCACTCTTTATATTCATACCCTATCACAAGCCCTCTCGCTCCATCGAGTACCCCCATTCTTCCTCACATCTCTATCCACTTCGTATAGTCTCTACATGTCCATCTTCATCTCATAATTTTTTCCCCTCATGACCTAGAATATTTATAGATATTTTCAACAACTTTTCTTATTTTATAAGGAAGTCTAATATTACAATAATATATCAATTTAGAAATATTATATATAATATTCTTTATAAAAAAAATGAATCTACACTAATTAAGAATTTGAGAC
The DNA here is from genome assembly GCF_004353265.1 of Vitis riparia. NCBI lineage: Eukaryota > Viridiplantae > Streptophyta > Magnoliopsida > Vitales > Vitaceae > Vitis > Vitis riparia. Next base: position 12,022,605 of record NC_048445.1, read on the forward strand.
ACTTTCTAACACAAAATGAGGGTCTATAGTTAATGAAAATATTAATAATATTATTTTGTCAATAATAATAATAACATGAAAATAGAAAAAAAAATGCAAATATTAAAGGTGAAATGAAAAAAAAAAAAAAAAAAAGTAGGTCCAGAAATTCCTTCCCTCAAAGAATTTCGAGGCCTAGATTCATGGTACAAATTGAAGTAGTCAATCATGGGAATGCACTATGGGGTCTTCTTCTAGTTAACCAAGTAACAAAATTAATGCAAATGCGAAATTGAATTAGGTCAACAGATCTTTTTCCTTTTGAAGGCAGGATGCATAATTCCACTGTATGAATCAAATTTGTCAGCCGTCGACATGCATTCATTCAATCTTTTCAAGAGGAGGATAGATATTGTTGAGACGCTACTCGATATCCTTAGTATTTTTTTATAATATAATTAAATATGAAAAAATTATTTTAGAAATTTACTTTCTTAAATATATTTTTTTCTTAATATTTTTAAGAACCAAAAATAACCTCAAAGAGCACCACAACCACTCGCCATCACCACCACATCCATGACTATCCCCATTTCCTTTACTTCTCCAGGCTCCACAAATGCACCCACCAGAAACTGCTTCTGCTTGGACCCAAGCCTGCAAATTTAAGCCCAATCCGCTTCAGCCCAACATGAATAACCATAATTCTTTGTTTTTTGTTTCTGACGATAATTTTTAGAAATTTTACTTTCCTTGGCTTGTGTCTCTCTAAATTGGTATCACAGTTTTTTTGTTATAATTTTCAATTTTATAAAGATTATAGGGGTGTTATTATTTTCATTAGTTTCTAAACAATCTTAATCAAATAGTAATATATGGTAAAAACCAAAAAAAATCGAATCTTTTAACTTTCCTCAAAGAATTTTATATAAATTCCACTTTACCTATTCATTTAATTAAATATGATTCATATAGTGAATTTAAGATAATAATGAACCAAATACATTGTTGGTTTTATTCTTTTTTTTTCAATTAACTATTCAACACATGCATCCATCCTTGTTGATTTTCTTCTTTCTTTTTCATATAATATTCTTACTAATAGCTTTGTATCTTTGCTTTATCATATTTTGATTGAGAATGATTTTAGTCTTTATTTTATTAATTTAAGAAGGACTACGACTCTAGATGGAGTAATTTAATAATTAGTTCGCAATACTTTTATGAATAGCATTTTTATGGTAATTCTAGCATTAGTAATTAGTTTCAAACTCATTATGTATTGAAAATAATTTTACAAATATTATATATATATATATATATATATATAAAGTTAATGTTATCCTTAATTTAAATATTGATATTTATCTATTTATTATATATTAGTTTGAATTATGATATACTATATAATTTGAATTAGACTAAAAGTTTATTATTAATTTAAATCAAATTGGGAGATAGAGTTTGAATTATAATCGAACTCAAATGTATTTGTATATAAATATTCATCATTATCAATGAAAACGGTATGTCATATATATTATCAACAACATATAAATAAGAATATATTATAAATTTATTTGTTATGAACAATAAACAAATATGAATTTTTTTAATATAAAGAGCTACTCATTTAATGTAAACTCCTTTTTATTATATTTTATATATATTTTTAAAAAAGTTATACTTTAATAGCATGCACATCATTTTTAACTAGTACTAAATGAAAGAGAAGAGGAATTGCTAAAGGATTTTCCACTCATAAATATGGTGAAAAAAGTTTAAAAATGATACATTTTTCAATAATTTATTTTTTTCCCTCAACTTTTCCATCAACAACTAAACAAAAGAAACATTTTATAAATTTTCGTATATTTTCCTATATATTACTTACATATATATATATATATATATATATAAATTCAAATCACCCATCTTCTAATTAACCTAACCTCATTGACCCATATATGAAAAAAATATGAAAATTTAAATATGTTCAATTGCATATCAAGACAAGTAGAAAATAAATAAATAAAACATTATAATTTGTTAGTAGTGTTGTAGCTAAGTGTTACAAAGGGCACATTGTAGGGACCCATCCCCCCTGACGCCACGTGGCACACATCCCCTAATGACACGTGGCACGGGATCCTATTCGGAGTATCCCCATCCGGATTTCCCCAAAGAGTACACACGACGCGCTTCTCCTATCCGGACTTCCTAAAAGGAGAAGCACACGACACTCACAAACATTACATCCGGACAACCGACATAAACTATCCGGATATGGTTATCCGGATGTACAACCGTCATATCGCATCCGGACGACCTACATATCCTATCCGGATATGTTTTGTCCGGATCATTGACTGAAGTAAGCAAATCTTGCACGTCATCACAACAGCCTGTCATGGCCCACATTCCGCCACCTGCAGAGTGAAAGGACAGGAATGAAGTGACGGCTAATCACTTCCCACGATCTCTGACAGTCACGGCGCCTCCCACGATCTCTGTCAGCTGCCCGTAGGGTGATGATGATCCTGCCACCACCTAGTGGCATCATGACAAGTCAAAATATCTCCCTACCATTAAAGAGGGAAACAGAGCTTCTGGTACTATATATATGAGCCTTCACACAAAGAGGAAGGTAAGCTTGAGATACCTAGAAAAAGGCCAACTGTGCCAACTGATTTTATCTCTCTTTCCATGGCTGACAAAACCATCGGAGGGTGTGTCCGGACACCCTGTCCGGACGCCTTTTGCAGGAACGATTGAGTCAAGAACCTATATTGGTTGAGATTGTGCGTTCATCCATTTAGCAACTACGTGGATCACTAGGGACGTGGGCCCTCAACACACATGATTCAAATTTGTGCTTTAGTTCTGTTCATTTAAATAAAAGATGTCAAATAGGCTCTATTTATACAAACTTTAGTAAGAAAATCATGTAGTTACATATAGATTGAATAAAAGAAAGAAATTCTTATATTTTGGTTAATATAAGTGAAGACTGTGTATCGTAATAAAAGAAATGATAAAATATCATTTAAATCATAGGAAATCTTTCTACTAGTCCGTTCATACCTTATTATCAAGTTTAAATAAAGCCATTCCTACTTAAAATCCGAGTCATCTAAATACAAAGCATTGAATAAATAGCAACAAACGATGGCCGAGTGGCTATCTTTTTCTAGCACCTACAGTACTGAACTTCCAGTCTTCCACATTGTATGGGTAATTGAAGAGCTGAACAGAGATGGCCGAGTGGCTGGTGATTGGACGACTTACAGCAATTTAGCATCAATTTATGTTGATACTGGAAGATTCTAAAATATTTTCTATGATATTTTCCTTTAAAAAAAAAAAAAAAGTTTGGGAGATTATATTCACTAATAAAAATTTTATTCCTCTTCAAATTTTCATCAATAACCAATTAAAAAAGTTTAATTCACTATTTTATTTCTTTCTTTTTTCTCTAATTTCTTTTCTTCAAACCATCCCATAATTAAATATAGTGGTTTTAAATTAATATATAATAAGAAATTCAATTAAAATGAATTATAGAGTACAAGATTGTAACACAAAAGACAAAATCTTATATGACATAAATAGTTGATTATCATTTTTATTATTTTTTATCAAAATCATTGAACAAATATAATCATAATTTTTTAAGGTTTTCATTAACTCTTTAATGAAACATTAGTACTTAAATTAAGTAAAGTTTATTTGGAATTTTAATTTTGTTATATTCAATAACTAAAAAAGATTTTATTTTTAAAATGTTCAATTCAATTTAGCGTTAAATGTTGTATCTTCAATTAAAAAAAAAAAAAGTAAATTCAAATGAACACTCATAAATCACTTCAAATTATTGTCTAGATTAGCATTGTTTATATACGTTAGTTATAACCCCATTGATTTCATTTATTCATTTAAATTAAAATTTTGAGAGCTCCATTTATCATATTGTTAGAAGAAATAATCCTACTATTAAATTTGGATTTGACAATTTCTATAAATATTAATCAAATACAAAAAAATATCAATAAAATAATATTTAAAAGAATCAGCTGGATCAATCCTTTTAATATGTATAATTTTATTTTAATAAATTTTTATATATTATTTTATTTGATTTTAGTGCAATGAGGAGAAAAACAAGTTTCAATAACAAAGTGCTTACAAGGTTAAAATATAGTAAAATGTGAGAAAATCAAAACAATAATTATTATTTGTGATTGTGTAATTGTTAAGTAAACAAATTTCCTAAAAATTTAAGCAGTCAAAATACAGATTGATAACATGTAACAAACTATCCAAATGTTATTGGGACATGGGAGTAACCAAGCAATAGTGAGGGACCAATGCATAGCCGACTTGGGATTGAGAAAGAGCAATACGAGGTAGGGATGAATTTGTTATTAAAAGGTATCTTCATTAAGCATTTCAAAGAATCGTAAATAGATGGTTGGTTAATTGTTTAAAAGATCATGTCATTCAATAAATCTATTTATTCACTCTTATTCTAAATATTTCAAGTATATGAATTAAATAACTAGATCTAGAGCACTGAATGATAGATCGAATTTAGATTATAAGTGAGAAGTCGTAATTTCTTCATCAACCAAACCTATTCTAATGTTATAATGTGCATGCATATAGTTTAGGCCAAGAATTTTAATCACCAAAAAAGTAAAAGAAGAAAGAATATATGTGTGGACCTCGCATTTCTGTACATGCGTTTCCACTTGATGGCATGACTCATTTTTATTTTTATTTTTGAAAAAATGATTTTTGAAAACTTTTTGGAGTTGCCACTTATTTTTGTTTTATTTTTAAAGGGAAAAAATAAAAATAAGAAATAAAAACCATAAATGTGACTCCTAAAGAAAAAGTAAGTCTGCGAAAAAGCGAGTTTAGGTCTGGGGGTCAGATAACCTATTGGAAAGTATGGTGATAAGGCGTAGCACCTCTCTAAGCCCCTAAAAATTGGTCTCTACTAATCAATTAGGGCAAGTATGACAATTGATCGAGAAATCGTGGATACCAAATAATGATCAAATAATAAAACAAGTTATGCATGATAATGGATAAATAAATAAATATGATTGACTACAAGGCGTACCTTAGTTGCAAGCTGAATGCTATCATGGGAGATAAGGTTAGTGCACAAATATAGAATAATCGCATGCATGTTAGAGTAGGGCAAAGTCAATCAAGCAATCAATCACATATGTCGGGCCCCACCAATGCTTGGTTTATTTTAACATGAATTAACTCCATAAATTTCATTACTTGAAATTATAGAATTATTCATGCTTATTAAAAATGTGAAAATCAGAAAATTATTAAAAATCAAGGAGAAATTGTGAAAGGTGCTTGTCGGAAATAAATGGGGCAACAAATTTTATTAAAAATGGAAAATATTTAAAATCAAGGAAAAAAAAAAAGAAAAAATGCATGCCTAGTGGAAAATGGTAGCAATTAATTTATTAAAATTGGATTTTTAGTGACTTAAGACTCTAAGATGAAAGAAAAAGTTGTGGAATCAAAACAAAATATTTGAAAATCAATTTTGAAGGCATGTGTGAAAGTGAGGAAAGAAAGGAAGTACGTGGGCTTTGACAATGAGTATGGGAGGGTGGCCACGCAAGGAATCGTTTGCACTGGTGGTCATATATGATGTGCCAACAACAGAGAGAGCCAAGATGACTATTGTGGGTTCAGATGGTGCATCAAATAGAGTGTGAAGCATTGAAGCAAATGAGTAGGCAAAGCATCTATTCAGCAGGACATTGGCGTGGTTCTGATAAACCATAGTGCATGGTACCCATGGCACATAAGTTAAAAAAATCCATGCTCTTCATTAGATTCTCCTTCTTTAAGACATATGTTTCCATCCCAAGCCTTATAATGTTCTGCTTTGAAAACCTTTTCAAACTGAGCAAATTTTCTGAATCTTTTAGCAAATACAAGCCCATTCCCACTATAATGCATCATGCTCAGCCTAAATCCGGAGTGGAGCACCATGCTTTTGATAGACATTGCTTTGAGCCAAGCCCTCATCTATTTCACTATCATAAACACAAACACTATCGGATTCAAAAGGGTCATGTGCTCTTGGGTGGCACTCCAAAAGATAACCGTGCATGCAGAAACTTCATGCATGTGGGGCCATTCTCAGTCTCACAGCTTGTTGAAATTGTGTCACCTTGGATCGTCCTCTAGGCTTTCTAGATGCTGGGAAAAAGAAGAACTAAACGACATTACAACCTCAGTTGAATGTGGCATTTAACCTTGTGCTTCATCTTTAAGTGGTGGACTACAAGTTCTTGGATAGGTGTTTGTAGGGGCTTCCTCCACGTGGCAAGCTACTCCTAGCCCAAGTGGCATCCTTTTGTATCTACCTAGACAATCATCATCAAACCCAGAGAACTCTATTCGGTCTATGTATACTAGCAATTGGCAACATTGCGCTCCTCTAAACTGCATGATGCATTCTGGATAGATAATCTGACTCACTCCTACAAACAATCATTCCCCTTTGTCAGAAGTATGAATGATGGGATGTTACCCTGTCTTCACAAGTGAACTGCCACACGCTGCACCATACCTTCTGCAAATTGAGGTGACAAGAGAACCATTATGACATCCCCACTAGTAGCCTCTGTCAGCCGCCTAAATGGTGATGATTACCCTACCACATATTGTGCTGCCATCATGATTACGAAAGTCAAGATGCCAACTCAACGCAGATGTGACTTCGCTCCAGACATTATAAAAACCCTTTAAAAACCAAAGCCCAGGTAAGCAATATAAAGACTCTTCTAGTTGTGGTTAAAAATGCAGCTCTTCTTGAGGAGATGGGATTCTCCCTACGACCGACTTTTCCGATAAGCCATGATACATACATTTTTCTCTTCGTTAAATCATTCTTGTTTCGTTGTGCTTTGTCCGACTAACTTTTATAAAGAACAAATTTTCATCAATGAATGCAAGTGCAACATTTCACTATCCTTTGTGCGTACTTTACTTCTTTTATTTTATTGGTAGTATTGCTTTAAATTAGATACATTCCATGGATGGAGCAAGAATGTTTTGTCCAGCATTTGCAGATGGTAAGCCCCAAACTCTCCGACCTTTGAGACAATATAGGGTCCTTCCCAGTTCGCTTGGAGTTTCCCGACTCCCTTATTGGTCGTGTTTTCAAAGACCTTTCTGAGGACTAGAGTCTCAATCTTAAAGGCACGGGGTCGAGCTTTCCAATTGTAGTAGCAGTAGCTTTTTGCTGATATGAGGCCATCCAGATGGCCGTGCTTCCTCTCACCTCATTTGCCCAATCCAAGTGTCTTTCAAGTTCTTAACTCTCGTCCCTCTAGCCCTGTACAGCGGTTCGGGCTGTGGGCATTCCTATTTCTATTAAGATAATTGCATCCATTCCATAGGCGAGAATGAAGGGAGTGACTCCTGTCGGTCGCCCAAGTATTGTTCGGTAGGCCCATAGGACTCCGGGTAGTTCCTCCACCCACTTTCCTTTGGCTTTCTCTAACTTTTTCTTCAATACTGAGAGCAGGGTTTTGTTCGTTGTTTCCGCTTGCTCATTGCTTTGAGGGTATCGTGGTATGAAGCATAGATTCTTGATTTTTAGTTCCGAACAAAAGGTCCTGAACATGACGTTGTCAAACTGTGGTCCGTTATCAATTATAATTGTTTATGGAATTCCGAACTGACATATGATATTTTTTCAAAAAAACTTGGAGACGTCTCTGTCTTTGATGTTGGCATAAGTTTTTGTCTCTACCCATTTGCTGAAGTAGTTAGTGGCTACAAGAAAGAATTTCTTTTGAGCGGCCGCGACGGGTAAGGGCCCAACTATGTCCATCCTTCATTGCGCAAATAGCCAAGGGCTTGTAACTAGGTCGAGAACTTCATACAGTATGCGAGGAATGGGTGCGTGTCTTTAGCACCGGTCATATTGCTTGACATAGTCTTGTGAGTCCTGTTTCATGGTGGGCCAATAGTATCCTTGTGAGTGAGCACAATGCGCCAGGGTTCGTCCCTCTATGTGATTGCCACATACACCTCGTGCAGTTCTGCCAATACATATTGAGCCTCCGTGTTGTTTTAACATCTGAGGTATGGACCTTCAAAGGAACGCCTATAGAGGCAGTCCCCGATCAGGGTGAAGCGGACAGCTTGCACCCGGATCTTATGTGCGTGCTTGCTTTTTTCAAGTAGATTACCTGCTCGGAGGTAGCTTTAGATCTCATGCGCCCACCCAGCACCTGCTTTGCCGGCATTACACATGGGTGTGATTGCAATTGATGAAATAGTTTGGAGGTGGATGTGCAATGATATTGCTTCCTTTACGGGAAGTGTAGCAACTACTCTAGCCAAGGTGTCGGCTTGTACGTTCTCTATGCGGGGAATCCTCTTAATAGACCACTTGCTCAATCTATTAAGGGTATTGTGCACCTTAGACAAGTATTAAGCCATGCGCTTGTCTTTGGCTTCGTACTCTCCTTGAATATGCCCAACAATTAGTTGAGAGTTACTGCATATTTCGAGCTTGGATGCTGAGAAAGCAATAGCAAGGTTCAGTCTGGATAGGATGACCTCATACTCGGCTTCATTGTTGGACGTTGGGAACCCGAGTCGGATAACCTGTTCCAACTGTTTCCCAGTTAGTGATTGTAAGAGGAGGCTTACTTCGGATCCCGAGATCCGGGAGGCTCCGTTAACATGGAGAATCCACCATCCCTCTTTACTAGGTTCCGCGAGTCGAGAGGGTTGTTGGGGGATCTCAATTATGAAGTCAGCCATGACTTATCCTTTTATGGATAACCTGTGCTGATATTTGATTCCGTACTCACTCAATTATATGACCCATTTTAGCATTCTTCCATATAGGTCGGATTTATGCAAAATACTTTTGAGCGGTTGGTTTGTGAGCACGATTACTTGATAAGCCTGAAAGTAGGGGTAGAGTTTTTGCGCAACATTCTCAAGGCCAAGGTTGTTTGCTCCATTTTTGAGTATCGGGCTTCCGCATTGACCATTGCTTTGCTGATGTAGTAGACAAGCCTTTACTCCTTGTCTATTATGCAACGAAATAAAACAGCACTGACAGCACAGTCGGATACTGCTAAGTACATGTACAACTGTTCACCAGGTTGAGGGCTGCTCAGAATTGGCGGTTATGTGAAGTGGCGCTTGATTTCTTCAAACGCAAGCTAGCAGTCCTTCGTCCATCCTATCGTGCTGACCCCCTTCAATGAAAGGAAGAAGGGTCTCAATTTGTCGGTAAATTGGGCTATGAAGTGCCCTAATGCAGCGAGTCTACTAGTGAGGCATTTCAACTCCTTCTTGCTGCTTGAGGCGGAAGTCTCCATGACAGCTTTGATTTGATCCAAATTGACCTCTATACCCCTTTGAGTGACCATGAACCCCAAGAATTTGTCTGCACTTACCCCAAATGTGCACTTGGACGGATTGAGCTTCATGTTGTATTCCCTCATCAAGTGAGAGACTTTTTCTAAGTGTTGGTCATGTTCACCCCTGGTTTTGCTCTTTACTACAATGTTATCAATGTATACCTCTACCGTGCGTCTGATTAGAGGTTTGAAGATCTTAGTTATTAGCCTTTGGTAAGTTGCTCCAGCATTTTTTATTCCAAACAACATGACTTTGTAGCAATAGAGCCCGTGTGGTGTTATGAAAGTGATATTTTCTTTATCGGGTTGGTACATGGGAATCTGATAGTATCCAAAAAAGGCGTCCAGGAAAGAGAGCATTCCATGTCCTACGGTGAAGTCCACCATTTGGTCTATTCGGGGTAAGGAAAAATTGTCTTTTGGGCAGACATCATTTAAGTTAGTGTAGTCGACACAGACTCGTCATTTCCTTTTTTTTTTGGGACTATGACCATGTTTGCCAACCAATCGGGATACTCAACTTCTCTGATGAATCTAGCCGCTAACAACTTGTCTATTTCAGTTTGAATGATCTTTTACCTATTCGGATGGAAGCGTTGGACCTTCTGGTAGACAGGTCTTGAGGATGACAAAACGTTAAGCCAATGGGAGGCTATCGACAAGTGAATCCCGGGCATGTTAGAGTGTGCCCACTTGAAGACATCTTCGTTCCGCTGAAGTACTCTTTCAAGGCCCTACACGTCGTTCGATTCTAAGAGGGAGCTAACATAGGTAAAGTGATCATTTTCCACTAAGATTTGTATGGTTTGTAAGGGGTCAGCCACAGGTGGATCCTTCTCCGTCGGATACTGTAATTGCTATTGATCAGCCATGTCTGCTGGTTTTGTGGAAGACTCATTATCGCTGTTGGATCCGGCTTCTCGTGCCACTTGGTAACATTGGCGGACTACTAGCTGGCTCCCATAAAGGTTAATATGCCCGTCTTCGATGAGATAACTCACCATTTGGTGATATGTAGAAGGAATAGCTTTCATGTCGTGCATCCATGTGCGCCCCATTATGCATTGAATGAGGATAATTCTTTGTCTCTTCCGCTTAAAGTTGTATTCCTCATCAACGGGTCCACCATGAATGTAGTTGATTACAGCTCTAGGAGTTGCTAAAGTTATGGGGGCCGTTGTGGCTAGACTTTGGGATGTCTCCTCACTTTTCTTTCGAGTGGATGTATTGTCTCAGATGCCCAACTCTTAGTAACTTTTCCACTAAGTAATGGAGACTTCTAAATTGTTCCGTAGTGGACCGTGCTCTTTGTGCTAGACACATTTTCTATTGATGTCTCTCTTAGCCAGATCCGTCCTTATGGGCTCTGGTCATTTGAAGTCAGACAGCTCGCGAATCATGGGGAGGAGTTTCTCGTATGAAATGTTGAGGAGGGTGAAGTTGGGCTAGTTTGGCTGGCGCTATCCACCATGCCCCTTGCTTGATTGCCTTCGTTGACTTGCAGTTTTGGAATTCCTAGTCGTGTCGTTTTTGGCAGGTTGATTGGGGACCAAGACCTAAAAACTTTTATATTATATATATAAATATATAGTAACATCATAATAAATTAAGAAAATTGATTTGCATATTTTAGTCATCGAATAAAATCTGTTTCTAAAAATAATTGAATATTATCTATACAAATGAGAATCATTTTTAAAATTATTACCAAATAAATCCTATTTTTTCTTTATAATCTTTCTACATTAAATTGTCCAAAACCATACTCACTATTTTGCAATGACGACTATACCATAGCACACCAATGTTGGAAATTATGGCAAAAATGAAAAAAAAATAATAAAATAAAATAAAATAAAATAAAACACTTTCAATGTGATGGGTAAAACTTCAAATCCTTTAAAGATAATTGCTACAATTGTAGAAAACTTGGACACCACAAACTTAATTGCGTAAAAAATAAAAATGATAATAATAATAATAATAATAATGAAAAAAATCTCATGATCTGATTTGTATGGTATATGAGTCTTTACTTGTTGATCGTGACCCTAATGCTTAATGGATTGAGTGTGGATCTTCAAGACATGTGTCAAAGGGCAAAGAGCACTTTCTTAATATTGAATTTAGAAGAGAAATCAAATAATACTTATTAAAAAAAATGGTTTACATCCAAATCTTAAATAAATGAAGCAATCCCTGAATTTAGCAACTAACCGACCTACATAATATCATTTGATATTCTGTCTAATTCAAACCAGAAAATAAAATCAAATTTAAAAACACTAAGACTTATTTAAACTAAACAACCCATAATAATAGGATCAAGCCTTATCATCTAGTTTTATTTTAAATTCAAACTCTTAAAAATCTAGGACTTATCCAAACTAAACAACCTAAAATAATAGGACTCGGTCAAGCCTTATCTTCTAGTTTTAATTTTAAATTCAAACTCCTAAAAAATCCTATGCTTTCAACACCCCCCTCAAACTAAGGAATAGATATTGATCATTTTTAGTTTGATCAGAAGAGAATTGAAATGTTTCTTGGTAGAGCTTTTGTAAGAATGTCTGCAATTTGAAGCTTGGTAGGTGTGTATTGTAATAAAAACTCCTTATTCTAATAATTCTCCATAATAATATCAATCTATTTCCACATACTTGGTTATGTCATGATGAATTGAATTATGAGCTATGCTAATGGTGGTTTGATTATCACAAAACATTTTCATCGAAAACTCAGTTGAAATCTTCAACTCCTCTATCACACATTTTAGTCATAGTCTTTCACATACACCAAATTCAATAGCCCAAAACTCAACTTCCATGCTACTCCGAACCACTACGGATTGCTTCTTACTTCTTCAAGTAACTAAATTACGCTATACGTAGGTATAGTAGCCTGAGGTAGACCTTGTATCCTTTAAGAAACCTGCCCAATCTGCATCAGAATATACTTTGATTCCTTGTCTGGTACTTTTGCCAAAAAAAACCGTCGAAGTGTCATTTTCAAGTACCGGAGAATTTTTTGAATTACACTAAGATGTTTTTTAGTGGGAGCATGCATGAACTAACTAACCACACTAACAGGAAAGGTTATGTCTGGCCTAATATGGGATAAATGGTTCAACTTCCCAACAAGTCTCCGGTATTGACCTTTGTCAACCGGAGGGCTTTCTTCTTTGTCACTAAGCTTGCCATTCTGCTCCATAGGTATGTCCATTGGTTTACATATGAGCATACTAGTTACTTCCAAAAGATCAATGACATATTTTCGTTGAGAAACTGATATTCCACTTGAAGTTCAAGCCACCTCAATGCCAAGGAAGTACCTAAGAGCTCCCAAGTCCTTGATTTTGAATTCCTGAGAAAGCGTGTTTTTCAAATTTATCATTTCTACTTCATCATCAATAGTAAGAATTATGTCGTCCACATAGACGATAAGAATAGCTACATTCCCATTTGATGAATGTTTGAAAAACATTGTATGATCCGATTGTCCCTTACTATACCCAACTTTCTTAACAGTTGAAGTGAAACAGTCAATCAAGGCCTAGGTGATTGCTTTAGGCCATACAAAGATTTCTTTAATATACACACTTGATTCTTTTTTTCAATGTCTTTAAACCTTAAGGGAATATCCATGTAAACTTCTTTATTGAGATCACCATTTAGGAATGCATTTTTTTACGTCTAACTGATAAAGAGGCTAATCATTGTTTACTGCAATGAAGAGTAGGACTTGGACAATGTTGAGTTTCGCAACTAGAGCAAACATTTCCTAATAATCTACTCATATGTTTGTGTAAATCCATTAGCCACCAATTGTGCCTTGTATTTGTCAATGTTCCCAACAGATTTATATTTCACATTGAAAATCCACTTGCATCCAATAGTAGATTTTTCCAAAGGCAATTCGGTTAATTCCTAGGTTCAATTTTTCTCAAGAGCTTTAATCTCCTCATGCACAACTATCTTCCAATTTAGATGTTGTAATGCCTCATGAATGTCCCTAGGTATATCAACTTTAGAAAAAATAGCAGTAAATGCTCGAAACTATGGAGATAATATTTCATAGGAAACAAAATCAACAATAGGATGTGTAGTACACAATCTAACCCCTTTTTGAAATGTAATAGGAACATCCAAATCATTTAATATAGTCATATTAGTATCAGTTCTTGTGTTACTTGAATTTTGGTCATTAGGATCCGAATTAGGTTCAGTTAATTGGCCAGGAGTTGAAGGCGTAGGAGTTTGTATATCCCTGGCAACCTTTTTTCTGGAATAAACCTGAAGTTCTAAGGTAAATTTTGTTGGAAGATTGGGTGCAAAACCTGGTTTTGAGGTCAAATTTGCTAGAAAATTAGGTGCAGAATCTGGTTTTAAGGTCAAATTTGCTAGAAAATTGAGTGTAGAATTTGGCTTTAGGGTTGAATCTATTGGAAGATTGGAAGCATAAGCTATTAAAAGATTGGGCACATAATATGCTAGAAGATTGAGTGCAAAATCTATTGGAAGATTGGGCGCAAAATTTGCTAGAAGATTGGGTGCAGAGTCTGGTTCGAAGGAAACAATAATGGTTTCAGAGCTAGAATTACTTGTTGTTACAGGGGTTGTTGAGGTGGTAGATTTGAAAACTGAGGCTGGAAAAGTAATATCCAAAAATTGATTTGAATTGGAATTCCTTAAAATCCCCTCCTTAAGTTGAGTTTTAGGAAAATAGGTTTGATGCTCAAGGAATGTTACATCTCTCGAAACATATAGCCTTTTTGTGATTGTTGAGTACAATTTATGACCTTTTTGGGTTGAAGAATATCTTAAGAAAAGACATTTGAGGGCTCTCGGATCTAGTTTTATTCTATTTTGAGCATAAGTGTTGACAAAAATGTTGCAACCAAAAATATTTTTTGGAAGGGATGACACTAGTTGAATGTTAGGGTAGCAATTTTTTAGCACTTCGATGGGAGTTTGGTTTTGTAATACTCTAGTGAACATTCTGTTTATCAAGTATGATGCAGTGAGAACGACTTCCCCTAAAAAATATTTAAGGAGCATTTTTTGTGAACATAAGGGATCGAGCAACTTCTAATAGATGATGATTTTTTCCTTTTGAAATTCCATTTTATTATGGTGTAGCAATGCATGAGCTTTGATGAATGATACCATGTTCATGAAGATAAGGTTCAAGGATTGAATTAAAGTATTAAGTACCATTGTCAGTGCAAAAAATTTGGATTTTGGTTTGGAATTGAGTATTAATCATGGCATTAAAATTTTTGAAAATCTCTTTTGCTTCAGATTTTTATTTTAACAAATATACCCAACATATTCATATATAATCGTCAATAAATGAAATGAAACCACTTAGTGTCTATTACGTTGCTAACATTGGACGGTCCCCATAAATCACTATGTATTAGCGAAAAAAGATGAGTTTTTTTATAAGTTTGTGAAACATAAGAATTTTGAAGATGTTTAGATAATTGACAGAACTCACAATGAAATGACTCTAAGTTTTTATTTCTAAATAATGATGGAAGCAATTTTTTCAAATGTGGAAAGCTTAAGTGGCCTAGCCTAAAGTGCCAAACCATTATTTCATGATCAATGGAATTTGTAAAATCTGAAAGTACATTGACACTTACCTTCTGAGTGTGTCCTTTTGAAGCTTTATTGCCAAAGATATATAAACCTTCATGTTCCTTGTCACAACCAATCATCTTCCCCATCTCCATTTCCTGAAATTCACAGTCATTAAGAAAGAATTTAGTAACACAGTTCAAATCTTTAGTCACTTTGCTTATAGAGAGCATGTTACACATAATCTTGGAAACATAAAGGACAAAGAGCAATCTAAAGTTATTCGAAAGAATGAAACTCCCTTTACTAGCCACCGATGAGAAAGAACCATCAGTTATTTTAATTTTATACCTCTCAAAATAAGGTTGATAAGAGTGAAAAATAGTTATATCATCGGTCATGTGATTGAATGTGCCAAAGTTGATAATCCATGGGTTTGACTTTGAAAAAGCTTTCAAGGCTCTGAAACATATACCTTTTTGGGCAATGGAACCTAATCCTATAATGGAGGTAGTTGAAAGATCACATGTGAGGAGTTTCTAAAGTAGCTCCATCTGTTCTCATTTGAATGGTGCTTTGTTGGATGAGGTATTGGACTATGGTAGTTTATTATTGTTGGCACAATAACCTTAAGGTTCATTTTCATGTGTTCTGTTACTTTTCCAATTTGGTGTCTTTCCATGAATTTTCCAATAGGTTTCTCAAGTGTGACCAACTCGATTATAGTGATTACACCACGACCTGTTAGATCTCCTTCATGAATCAAAGTGTTTAGAATTCGGTCATTTGGTGGCCAAGGTTAATCCATCGCTACTCGAAAAGGATTATGATGAGGTGAGATCCTTCATCATGACCTTCTTTCAACTCTTTTCTTGCCGAACTTTAGAACACGCCTCTCAAAGTGATGGGAGTGGCTTGGTGCTAAGAATCCTTTCTTGGACTTCATCGAGATTCTTGTTGACTCGCTAAGAATGTGAAGATCTTTCTTTTTTCTACAACTTTATGATATTTGATGTTTTCACGAGTGCAATTCCATTCCAATTCTTCAAACACATCTAGTTTTTTCCAATATCAAGAGAGTGTTAAAGTATTAGGTCATGTTGAGGTCCTCTTGCCATAATTCTAAAAGCAAGCTTTTGATTTCAAACATCTCTGTTGCATTTTCCCTGTCTGAAAATGTTTCCTTAGTTGTATCCCAAATTTCTTTGTTGTCTTTTAGAATAGGAACATTTGGCCTGCGTGCATCTCCATGGAATTAGTAAGCCAAGACATAATCATATTATTCTTGGAAATTTGGTTTTGTAAGATGCATCGTTCTTTGTCGGGGTTGTCTTCACGCCTGTGATGTAATCATCTTTGCCTCTCCCACATATATACATCATTACTAATTAAGAACATTGGAGATAATTCTTACCATTTAATTTGGGGACAATAATGTGGTGAGCGGAATTTTCAGAACCATCATTACCACTAAAATTAACAAAAGAAAAATCAAAGATCACATCCGAAGAGACTACTGGATGTTCACCAATCATTGCAATTTTCACCATGTTTAAGTTCATATCGTAGGCTCTAATACCATATTGAATTTGGAAGAGAAATTGAATAATACTTATTAAAAAAAAATGGTTTACATCCATAACCTAAATAAACAAAGCAATCCCTCGATCTAGCAACTAACCAACCTACAAAATATCATCTTATATTCTCTCTAATTCAAACCAAAAAATAAAATCAAATTTAAAGATAGTAGGACCTATCTAAACTAAACAACCCAGAATAATAGGATCAAGCCTTATCTTCTAGTTTTATTTTAAATTCAAACTCTGAAAAATCTAGGACTTATCCAAACTAAACAACCTAGAATAGTAAGACTCAGTCAAACCTTATTTTATGGTTTTATTTTAAAATTCAAACTCCTAAAAAATCCTATGATTTCAACACTAGAACTCAAAGAGGTGAAAACTGACAATCATCATGTTTACATTGGTAACAATACTTATGCATGAGATGTTTTAGGAGTTGTCACTATAAGACTCCACTTGCCTAGACAAACAAATCTCTTCTTAATTGATGTACTCTATGCGCCAAACATGAAAATAAATTTATTGTATTTGCCATGCCTTGATGATAAAGGCTACAAAACTCGTTTTAGGTGTAGAAAAGTGTATGTGGGAAAACATGGGAGAATTTTTTTTTAGGGGGTTAAGTGCGATGATCTTTACCATTTGATTTTAATGATTCTGCTATGATTAATAATATTGCATCATCTTCTTCTTATATTGAGAATGTGTATAATACAAATGACAATGATGATATTTCTTTTTTATGGCATACGAGACTAGGTCATATAAATAAAATTAAGTTAAAAAGAATGAGTGATTTAGGTTTAATACCAAAATTTAATATGAATTTTGATATTTGTGAGCCTTGCCTTAGTGGAAAAATGACTAGCAAACCCTTTAGCAAATAACAAAAATTTTAAAATTTTTTAGTTATTATTAATTCTATTATATGTAGGCCATTAAATATTAAGACCCACATAGGTATGGAATATTTTATCATGTTTATAGATAATCACTCTAGATATGGATATATCTATCTAATTAATAAAAAATCACAACCAAAGGATATAAATCTGAGGTGAAAACCTAACTAGAAGGAAAAATTAAAACTCTACTACTAATAGAGGATGTGAGTATACCTTAGATATATTTGATTCTTTTTGTATGAATCATGGAATAATATATTAAAAAATTGTAGCTTATACCTCACAACAAAGTGGAATTTTCGAAAGATGTAATAGGGCTTTACTTGATATGGTAAGATCAATGTTAAGTCATTCAAATTTAGATACTATCTTTTGGGGGGGGGGGGGGGGGGGGGGGGGATGGCATTAAATATTGCTATGTATATATTAAATAGAATAATATCTAAATTGTTAGCGTGACTCCGTATAAACTTTGGAGTAGTAGAAAACCTAGTTTAGACTATTCTAAAAGTTGGGGCTTCAGCCCATATATATTGATACCAAGTCATCAAAAAGGCAATGTTGATGCTAAAACTATTGAAGGCACATTTATAGGATATCCAGAAAATTCCATTAGATATAGATTTTCTATTTTCCATAATAAGGGTTCAATGGGAGTTATAAAAAAATAGGAGTGCTACATTTTCAGAAGATATGTTAGATATAAGAAAACCTATAAGAATAGTATATCTATTTGAAATTCCTAAGGAAAACGAATTTATAAATAAAGAAGTGCCAATATAATCAAATACAAACTCACATGATACAATAACTAGTATGAGGAGAGAGACAACCCTTAAGTCATTTGAAAGACTTATTTACATTCGTTAGTGAAGAAGAATTAAATGATTCATTAACTTTTTCCAAGCTATGTCGTCTTCTGATTCAGATAAATGGAAAGAATGCATAAAAGAAGAATTAGAATCAATAAATAAAAATAATGTATGGGAATTAGTTGATTTACCAAAGATAAAGAACTATATCTTATAAATTGATTTTAAGAAAAAAAATTCAAATTAGATGGAATATTGGATAAATATAAGGTAAGATTAGTAGCAAAAGGTTTTATCCGAAAGGAAGGCATAGATTATGAAGAGATTTATTGACCAGTTGTTAAATTTACTTCTGTAAGAATTATAATGGTCATTGTTGTACACTTAGATCTAGAATTACACCAAATATATGTAAAAACAACTTTTTTAAATAGTGAATTAAAAGAAGAAATATATATGAGACAACCAGAAGGATATGAAATTCTAAATGAAAATAACAAAGTACATAAATTAAATAGATCATTGTATGGACTAAAACAATCATCTAAACAATTGTATTATAAGTTTCATGATACTTTAATTTCATTTGGTTTTGTTTCAAATGACTTTGATTATTGTGGATATATGAAGAATGGTAGGAGTAGCATTATGAGTTTATCATTATATGTTGATAACATTTTATTAGCTCCAATGACTTGAAAATGTTAAATAAAATAAAAGTTTTGTTAAAATCTCAATTTGAAATGAAAGATATGGGTGAGGCTTCTTTTGTGTTAGGTATTAAAATAATAGGAGATAGAAAAATAAAGAAACTTAGACTCTTATAAGAAGTTTACCGAGATAAAATATTAAAAAGGTTCAAAATGGAGTCTTCCAAGGTAGTAGACATGCCTATTCATAAAATGATAGAATTATTTAAGAAAATGGCACCTACAAATCAAGAGGATAAGGCAAATATGAAAAATAAGCAGTGTGCTCAAGTAGTATTGAGTTTAATGTATGTAATGTTATATACAAGATTGTATAGAAGTTATGATATGAGTCTTGTTAATAGATTTTAGAGTGATCTAGGAATTCCTCACTAGTTGGTATTGAAAGAAAACTAATACATTTACAATGTACAAATGATCTAGAATTAACTTATCAAAATGAAGATTTAAATATCACTGATTATTGTGATTCTAACTTTGCAAGTGATCAAGATGATAGAAAATTCATCTTTGGCTACATATTTATTTTAAGAAGAGGAACTATAATTTGGGTTAGTAAAAAACAAACTTGTGTTGCTCATCCTACAATGGAAGCTGAATTTATAGCATATAGTACTATTGCCACAAAACTGTATGGGTAAAACAAAATTTAGAAAATCTCGAGCTGGATCAAATGTCTAACAATAAGGTTATGTTGTTATGTGATAATTCAAAAGTATTGCAACTATTAAAAATGGTGAAGTAGAGCCAAGATAAAAACATATAGAATTGAAATATCACTATATTCTAGATACGATACAAAGGGATAAATTACATGTTAACTATATCCCAACAAAAGAAATGCTCATTGATTCTTTAACTACCATATATATTAAAAATTTTAGAAAGTATATTTATGCTATGGGCTTGAGAGCATATTAGAACATTTGGTTTTTGACCAAGTGGGAGATGTTGGAAATTGTGGTAAAAAAATACTCTTTTAATGTGATGGGTAAATTTATTAGAACCTCACATATTATGGTCCACCACAAATGTATTTTGTATTTTTTTTTTTTTTCATAATTAGATAATTGAGTTTTACCAAGGGAACCAAATGGAGGTTTGGCTCAAAAGACTTCGTAAGTGGATGAAAAATCAAATTAGTTTGTTATTAGAATACTTCACTTACTTGACCCGATAATTACTTGACTTTGTTAATTACTTAATTTGGTTAAATATGAGATAGATGGGATGAAGAAATAATGTCAATTTTTAAAAAGCTTTTAGATAGAAAAAACCTATTTGTCTCCTAGTTATATTATCAAATTACTTTTTGTATTTTTTTTATTATGTTTATTTCATATTAAAGAGTTTAAAGACAAAGGTAGTTGAGAAGTTTGAAAAGGAATAGAATCAAAGAATTTGAAGAAGAGAAAGATTGAAGACATCGATAAGGATAAAATTACTTGGTAACCTAACAACCAATTCCAAAATTTCAAAATAGGGAGAGCAATGGCATAGCACAACAAGAAGTTGAATTTAAAATTTCGAAATGAATCTATGCCATGTTGAAATCAACAAGCCCAATTTGAAATAACAAAGTCTTAGTTCCATTCCGAAAAATTAGAAATGGGGAAATTTTATTTAATTTCATGGTATTTCTAATTTATTTTGAATAAATGGCCAATAAGAGGGTGTCACATGTGGTAGAGAGAGAGGTTGGTACATAGAATTTTTTTCCCATCTTTGAACAATTGCACTTTGTTACTTTGTCATCTTTGATTTTATAGTTATTAGTTGTGTTATTAGGTTGGATTAAAGATTAAACTTAGTTTTGAAAATCTACACTTACTCATTGTTAAGAAAGTTTAATTGATGCCCAAGCAATTGAACAATTTAAGTGGAACATCATTATTATATTAAAAAGGGAAACTTATATTTTGGGCTGACCATTTAGGACTAATTGGGTTTTCAAAATCCAAGAATTGCAAATTTAAGATTCCCCCATTTATGTGCAAAATAATATAATTTTTGTGCACTTTGTGTTGAGTAGGCTTTTTATACCCATTTTTCCATCACCCAGTCTCCATGTCAGCATTCACGTTGCAGGGAAGGTTTAAGAAAAAAAACAAAAAATAGGAAATCTTATGTTTTGATTACATTGTTCTCTTTCACTTCGCTTACACATCACTCGAACCCGAGAACCATCTGAAATTTCTCACTTTCTCGAAAATTCTTCCTCTCATTTTTCTCTAAACCCACATATGAAATTTCCCTCAAAATTTTCTCCAAAAACCTCAAAGCCAAACCCTGACGGTTTGTTTTCTTCTTATTCATAGTTACCCAAAAAAACTCGAAAAACCCCAACTTCTACCTTGTCTTCCTCTCATATCGGAACCCGAAAAACTCTAACTTTTGCCTCGTTTTCCTCTCATCTCGGAAACCCAAATCTCATTATGCTAACCTCTTCTTTTCCCATAAACCCTCTAGAATCGCAAGATTTATGTGACCGAAATGGAGAAAATTATCAACTTACAACTTCACTGTGTAGATTCAGGGACATGGGGAGTTGTAGGTGCTCTATCGTTCTCTCTCTAAGGCTCTAGTTGTTAGTCTCTCTCTTCATCTCCATCAATAAGTGAATATTTTTTTTCGTAGCTATTCCGATCATGCTTATATCGATCATTTTGTGATTTTGTTTTGTTGTTGTTTTTTTTTTTTTTTAGTTTGTTTTTTATATGTTGATGAAATTGGATGTATTGGATAATGACAGATGGAGTGTGTTAAGGATGTGTCACTAGTTGTTCAGTGGATGAGGGAGGAAGGGAAAAAGAGGGAAAATTTTGGCATTACTGTTTTTGGATTTATTATTGAAAAATTAGGGCTTAATAAATTAACAGAAGGTTTTTTTTTTTTTTGTGGATGGTTATTCTTTTTTACACTCTTATTGTTTATTTTGGATTATGCTTAATTGAAGCCATGGATTGTTAGAACTTCTGGTTACTACTAATATTTTTAGTTAATTTTCTGATGCAATGATTCATGCATTGTTATTTAAGCTTGGTGAATGGGTTTATATGGCCTTGGATCTTCCACCGTGCTCATTCTCATATATTTTTAATAGGAATCTAGGACCATTCTATTTTATTTGCTTATTTTCTTGATTTTTATGGATGGTTCGTAATATGTAGTTACTAGAGGCGATGAGATCCCTAAAACTATTTTTTTGAAGGATACTAGAGTGGCTTTGCCAAATTTCTGATGTCACTAGATATTTAGGATGCTATTCTTTTAAGGCTTCAAGCATACTTAATAAATTCATTCTTCAATTTGCTAAGTGAGAAGAAAAACATTTGTTAAGAAAAAGTTTTAAACATTTGCAGCGTTTTTCATCTAATAAATTGTTAAGAAAATAAATGAAAAGTTTGTGGTTGAATTAGTTATTGTATGTAGGGACAAATGTTTTTTTTTTAAAAAAAAAAAAAGAACTTTTAAGTTTTCAATTCAGATTATCTGTTATTTATATGAATCAATATTTGATATTTTCTTTTATTTATCCATGATATTGTTTTCTTGTAGGAAAATAAGCACAGATTTTGTCTTTGAATTTTCCGTTACAAGTTTCTGAGTTCTCTATTGTTTTACCTTTGTTTTCTTACTAACCAAGCAAATATTTCTAATTTATTTTTAAATTCTGATACACATTCTCTTAAATTGCATGCATCCATATTTGGCATTTTCTTTTATTTACCCATTAAATTATCTAATGCAAGTTTCAAATTTGATTTTCCTGTTCCTGGATATCTCAGCAACCAAAAGGATTTCTTTTCTTTAAGTTCTCATTCTCCTTGCATGCATGACATGGCATGGAATTCTTTTACCCTTTTTCCTGCCCTTTCCAATTTTTTCTATCATGCATTCTCAGATTTTTGTGTTCTTTATTGCTTTAGTGAAATCTCATTTAGACTGAATGATAATTTGAATGATTAATTGTTTAGGGTGTTTGAAGTTCTAATTTCATGACATAATGATATCTTTATATATTTTTTTCTTTCTTTAGATTTTGTGTTGATATCTTCTTCTTTTTCAGAATGTAACAACATTGGGAGGAACATTGCTTGAATTATCACATTTTCAAAATGGTCGTGATTCAAAGAAAATGATAGAAGGTATTTGATTTTCTTCATATACTTTTAAGATAACTATTGTTGTTTTTTTAGTTTTATGTTGAATATTTGTGACAAACAATGACTGTGATTTACAATATACTAACTTGTAATAACAATTTTGTGGGGAATTATCACTAATATAGTAAATTCCATTATGAAACTGGATGAGGCATAAGTAACCAGTCCCATACAAAATGAGACATTATAATGCCTAGGAAATGGCCTCACTAACCAAGCAATGATGTTCTTGTGACCTGGTTGAGCTTTCTATGACTCCATTTTTGGACTTTTTTTTTTTTTTTTTTTGCTTTTTTTATAGCCTTTGATCTATTAATTTAAAATTTCATTTTAATTACTGGTGAATTCATTATTGATCATATGTCGTTAGGTGCCAAAGATGCATGAGGACATCCATACTAATGCAACTAATCAACAACTTATAGTTGTTGCTTCTTCTAAAGCAAATGTGAGAACTTTAGGGTATTGTTTCATTTTGCATGCAACCTAGGTTAACATTCCCATCTTTGAGGGCTTCCTTTCTATTGCTTATATATTTTTCATTTCTCTATGTTTCTATTTTTTCCTTTTTACAAAGTAGTACCAAGTTGTAGGTTGTTCCTTATTTATTATGTTACTGCCTATACGAGCGTGTACCCTTCTACTTGTTCATAACAGGTGAAATAATTTGCATAAGAATTTTTATAGTAGTTTTACCCATTCATTCTACACTTAATATCGATCTTGATGACCCTACACTATCATGGCCAGAAGATTTGCATGTTTTGATTTTGATATTAGAATTGTTAGATGAACATGATGTTAAGTAGAAGCAAAGCCCTAAATTTACTTCTGGCTCCTTGGAACATAGCAGGAAGTGATAAGTTTTTGGGGCTGGTTCCTTGAGTTTCCAAGTTTAGGTTTTCTTGGGAAGAACTTATTATTAATGTGTGAATTCATTCAAGCTAATTAGTGTAAAATTTTCTAGATTTTGCAAGTGAAAACACCTTAGTTTTTCCTATTGCGTTTGTGTTTTTGTAGGTTGATTATTTTGTTGATTGTCATTTTTCAATGAATGGAAGCAATAGGGTCACCCTTGAAGGTGGGAATACAAGTGTTGTTAAGGGTGTGCTTACTATGTCCGACAAGCAGATTGGCACCACCCAACAAAGCCAAGGCATCTTTGGATGCATCCCTTTTAATTTAATTTTTTTCCCATAAAATTTTCATTTCTTTTGAGTGGAACGTGAAATTTTCCATTCGTGGTGGTGTGAAATTTTTTGTACCATTTTTGTATCCTTTTTAATTTAAGATTAGATTGGAACTTTCATCAAGTAGTAACAGAAAAAAAAAAAAAACAATATTGATAAAACAATTTATATAAAGTTATTCAAGATTTACATTCCAATTAATTGTTGCCAAGAATATATATATATATTTGTCACTATATTAAACAAGAAGTTGGTGTAGGTGATGATAGCAGCAAAGATGGGTCTTCTCGAACAGTTAAAATCCAGATTATATGGTCCAACTGGATATCAAGCAAATGAGAAGAGCTCAAGGAGATAAAAACTTAATTACCTACAATGAAAATGCATTCATGGGTACCTATATTATATGATGGGTTTTGTTTTTTTAGTTTGGTGATTTTGAGTAAATAGCAATGGTCCATATAATTTGTTTCAATGCCATAAACCAAAACCTTGCTAACCTTGGTAAAGAAAACTCAAGTTAGCCAAAATCTCAGTGTGCCAAGACTCCATGTAGGTTATTGCAAAATTTCTTGTTTTGGCCATATTAACTTCTTTCTGTCTTACTGAAAACAATGATTTAAATTCCAACTGAAACAACAAAGAGTTCTATAAATATGACCAAAACAAAGAAGATAAAATCACTACACTAACATGAGGGCAAAGAGGAACTTTCTCGAAACAGTGATAAAATATTAGATATATATATGTATTCAAATAGTTTTTAAACCAGGGAAAGCCAACACAGTTAAGGGTTCTTATATACAAGAAATATTCCTCAAGAACTTGATTTTATATTTCACTAAAAATTCAAATAAATGATAGTAATACAGAAAGTCCTTGTCACCCATATGGAAACAGGGGAACATGCCATACCCAAGTTGGACATTGAAATAATACATTACAAAATTCAAAAATCAATTTCATTTTTTGCACACATGTACAAAGAGGAATGACAAACCCTTTGAAGGATTCCAAGTACAGTTGGCTTTTTTTTTTTTCTTGATTCCAAGTGCACATTATATATACAGGGTTGACTTAATTTGTACTACCAATGAGACCTAAATGACTAATGGAAGTGATATTGTCCCTATCTTGTGCCTCTTGCAAGAGTAAATTAGCAGCCACAAAAGCCTTCTGTGATTTTTTTCAAGCCTCATATAGCAAAATTTACATCCTATATCTGCACCACAACCACATAAAAATTCAAAGAGTAGAGAAAAAGAACATATAAATTCAAATAAAAAGTAAATACATATAATTGAGAAAAAAAAATATAAATTCATCCCATGAAAAAACTATCATACGTCAATGAGAAAGAAAGTTGAGATAGAGCATACAAAATGCTTTATAGAGTTTTATCCAAGAAAAAAATAAGAATAAAAAAATGTGGGAAGGAATATGATGCAGACAATATGATGCAAAAATTCTTAAGTCCATCACTTTGTCATAAAAAATTTCAGTTTAATCCAAAAACATGGTATGCTAAAATATTTTTTGATAAACAAACACTTTATTAAAAGAGCATAACAAAAAGGGCCCAACCAAAGTATACAAGTAGTGTGAGACAAGCATTAAACAAGGAAGAAAAAAAATGGTAAAACAAATAAACCTCCATCCCTTTAACTAGAAGCCAACCAAATGATAAAGTCTAATAACAACAAAAAAAACTTTATCAATAAATAATATGGATAGTATATAGGTGAATTGTGGCACCTTCAAATTTATGAGTGATAAAAAAACACACCATGGAATCCTTGAGTTGGTGTTGCACTATTAAATTGTTTGGAATGAACAACCTCCAAAATATTGGCAAAACATATCATTTTTTCCCCTTCCCTTTCAAAGAGAAAAAGCCTTGTATTTCATTTCCAATCAACTTAAAGGTTGAACCACATAAAGAAAAGATAGTACATAAATTTTCAAAGGTAGTACTTGAGGTTCATAAAGGTAGTACCTAAAGTCCACTAAGGAAGTAATTAAGGCTCATTAAGGTAGTACCTAAGGCTCATTAAGGTAGTACCCAGGCTCATTAAGGTAGTACCCAAGGCTCACTAAGGTAGCACTTAAGGCTCACTAATGTAATACCCAAGGTTTACTAAGGTAGTACCCAAGGTCCACTAAGGTAGTACCTAAGGTTGAAACATCTAATACTTGAGGTTTGAAAGGGAAAAACCAATAGAAAACAAATGTCATGATCAAATCTACCTTAGGTATTACCATAGTGAACCCTGGGTACTACCTTAGTGAACCTTGGGTACTAACTTAGTGAACCTTGGCTGCTATCTTAGTAACCCTTAGGTACTACCTTAGTAACCCTTAGGTACTACCTTAATAGCCCTTAGGCTCACAAATGAAGTAACTAAGTCTCACAAATGTTCACAAATGAAGTTTTGAAGCTTCACACAAGTAGTACCCAAGTTTAACTATGGTAATAACTAAGGTCGATTAAGGTAATAACTAAGGTTGATTAAGATAGTACCTAAGGTTCACTATGGTAGTACCTAAGGTTCACTATGGTAGTAACTAAGGCTTTGCTTACAAAGGCAATGAGTCTTCTTTGTTACATGTGCACTTCACCTAATCCAATAACAAAGACATCACATATCACCACAAAAATCTTATCAAAATTGGGCATTGCAAGAACTAGTGTTGTTCTCTTAGTGTGTTTGAGCAAGTGAAAGGTTTGTTTCGCTTCAAGAGTCTAGCTAAAATTATCTCACTTAAGCATTATAGTTTGTAGCTAACTTATCTTTCCATAATCCTGAACAAATTGCTGACAATGACATTATTATATTGTAATTGGTTAGTCGATAGAACCATTAGGTACTACCTTAATGTACCTAAGGTACTAACTTAGTGAACCTTAGGTACTACCTTAATGCACCTTAGGTACTACCTTTGTGAACCTTAGGTATTACCTTAATGGAGCTTAGGTAGTTTGTTCGTGAACCTTGGGTAGTTAGTTTATCAATCCTAGGTAGCACCTTGCTCAACCATAGCAGAATTTGTTTATGAAAGCATGAATTATGTAGCATTAGTAGGATTTAGGAATACGTAACTTTGACAAACTATTTTCCGTTTTTATTTTAATTAAGTGTATATAATATTCATGTAAAGGCCTGTAGTTCCATCTAAATAGTTAGAATGCCTTGGAACATACTAAGAATAGAGTGAAAAAAAAAATAAGAAGAGGGAATGTACCCAATTCTACTCCCATAAAATACTTTGAGAAAATAAAGAAATTAATTATAACTCCTAAGATGTTAAGGAAAATTAGAGTTCTTGATAAATTTCTTGACAACATCTTGAAATATTGGTTCTAAATGTTCTGGTAGTATAGTTTAAAAGAGACTTTGTACACATTTTTTTCCAGGACCAATAGGGATTGATTTTTTAAAGATAAATGACTTAAATTCCTTTGTCAAATGCAACATGAATTGTTCTTGGAATGTAGGAATAACCAATAAAATAAAAGAGGCACATTCCTAATTTGCCCAAGTTCCAAAAAACACTTTCTCCTATCATCTTATGCTATCTAACTGAATTCAACTCAATAAAGCCCTTATCTCAAATGTTCCTAGATTACAAGGATAGTTAGACATGAGCAAAACAACAAAGAAGGATACAAGAGTGTAGATATTTTGATACACATAAATAATATTAATTTGTATCTAGAAACATAAAACAACAATAAAGATGAAGATTTGTTCAATCAGGCATATGAAGTCTTTGATATGCAAGAAGAGAGTTCAACTGGCATCATATTTCTTTTTTCAAAATACAAGTGCCTTCATCATATGTTTGTTTCAACATAAGAAACAAGAACTATCCCATCAACTTTTACCAACAATATTGTTAATTACCCTATCAGAACACTAAGAATGGGTCAAAGCCTTATTGGAGAAAGGAGGCTACATAAGAATGTTAATTTCTAGATCATACACAAGTGGTGTACTAGACACAAGTCACAGAGCAGGATGAATACTTTCCATAATATGTCTTGCAAGCTCATATTGAACCTCATTTTTTAAACTAGAGAGAACCATGGTCCTAAATGTAAAACGCATCAAGACACAATTCAATTAGGTTGTTCTTATCATTGAAACTCTGCATGGTTTAACACACAAACAGACTCATAAAGAGTGCAAACCTCATTACCTCATACCGAAGCAACAGAACAAAAATACACATCGTTCCAACACATTTGAAACCAAATTTCAAATTGTTGATATGTTGTTTCCATTAATACTAAAACATGATGTAATAACTTGACCAACAAGCATTTCGATATCAAATTACAAACACTAGGGTTCCTTATACAATTATCAACTCTCAGTTTGCAGAACTCAATGAGCACTGTTTCGTAGATGCTTTAAATTTGAGCATAAATTGCAAATTAAAGTAGGGTTTTGGCAAAGAAAGTACCTAATTAGTGTCAAGAGGAGGAGAAATTGAACAGATTGTGGGTCTAAGTTGCAGAGAAGCCCATAAACATAGGAGCAGAGAAAGAAGCGACTTTGATCTGCCCATGATTCATCTTCATCGTGATCTAAAATTCATTTACCATCTTCCACTCCTTGGTTGCAGGCCTCCTCATCACAGGAAACAAAAGGGAGAGGGAGCATGCTAGTTGTAGGTGTGAGAGGTAGCGGGAGAGAAAGGGATGAAGGTAGGGGGAAAGAGAGACTTGGAGAGGTTAGGGTTTTTCTGGATTTAGGTTTCAAAAGGGAGAAGTGCAGATGGAGAATTTTTTATTTGGATTTCAGTGTGTAGTGGAGAAAGTGAACAAGGCAACCGTTTTAAGTTTTTTATTTTTATTTTTTGGTTTATATATATGTATGTGTGTGTGTGTGTGTGTGTGTGTGTGTGTGTGGAGGTTGACCTGGCAGGTAAGAGAGGGCATATTAGGCATTAAAAAACACCTCAACCCAAAGTGCATGAAACCCAAAATATTTTGGGTTCAACATTGTAAAATTAGGAAT
The DNA here is from genome assembly GCF_004353265.1 of Vitis riparia. NCBI lineage: Eukaryota > Viridiplantae > Streptophyta > Magnoliopsida > Vitales > Vitaceae > Vitis > Vitis riparia. The sequence goes on from NC_048445.1 coordinate 12,051,996, forward strand.
GGTAAAAGTGGGTTCTCATTTTAATAATATTGAGATATCAAAAACCCAAAACCAAACTTTCCCTATTAAAACTGGTGCACTTTTTTTAGCTTTGATGGGGTGAGATTTTAGAAGTTCAAAATGAAAAGGGTTTTGCAGCTAACCATGTTTTACCTTGTCTGATATAAGATTTCCTCAAAATCAAGAACAACAACAAAAGCAGTCTACCCATTTTTATTTTTTTCCCACAAAATTGTTTTATTTTTTAATATTACAGTTGAGACGTACAAAAATGATTTTATATGTTTAATAACATAATATAATATTTTTTTATATATAAATTTTAAATATTTTAATCATTAATATCAATAATAAAGAAATAACAAATTAATTTTTAATATATATCACAAAATGAATTTCAAATAATACTAAATATAAAATATATTTTATTATAAAAATAAATAAATATTAGTGATACTATAATTCTACCTTCTTTATACATGAAATTTAATAATTCCACCAAGGTGGAATTTATATATCTTATGAATCATAAACTATTTTCTCTCATATATATTTTTTTTATGTTAGTCATTTTGGGAAACATAAAATTTGAATTAAAAAAAAAATCAATTTTTGTTTCAAAAATATAATAATATTGTTTATTTATAAAACTTAAGTATTACAAAAAAAAAAATAATTAAAAAAACTCAATGTCCAAATTTTGAAACAAGTTGCATTCTACTTCAAGGTCCAAATTTTGAATTTGACATTATTCTTTTTCACTATCTTTTGACTCTTGTTTGTTTGGTTATTAGAGAATTTGAAGAAAAGAAAATAAAGAGATAAATTTGAAGGAAATAAAAAGTGAAATAAAATAAAAATATATTTAAATATAATATATTATTTTTACATGTTTCTTAAAAATCATGTTATTAAAATAATTTGAAAATATGTAAATTTTTAATTAATTTTAATTATATTTGATTTTTTTACTATTTTTTTATAATAAATCAAATATAAAAAATTCACTTTCCTTAATATTTTTTTTTTTTTTTTTTTACTTATTACTTTCCTACAACCAAATATAGCATTAAAAAATTTTTTTTCTCATATCTAGTTTAATCATGGAGAATTCAAGGACAACTATGCCCAAATAAATGAAGTTATCATATGATTTGAAGTTATATGACTTGATGACGAAATTGAATGTAATTATAATTACTTAAAAACTTATCCATTTTTAACCCGTTAATCCTTATAAAAAATTATTTAAAATAAATAAAATAAATTTAAAGTAACATTTAAAAATAATTTAATGATACTAATTTTTTTTTCTATTTTATTCTTTTTCCTTGCAAATTTGTTTTCCTACATTTTCCTTTCCCTCATTCTTGGGACCAAAAATTGCCTATATTTTTTTTCTTCTTCCTTATTACTTTCCTAAAATCAAACATGGTGCAATATTTATCTTAAGAGGCCTTCTCTATAGACCCATAGCACATTTATATTCTCCTCATACTTTATATAAGTATAAAATTTATAATATTAAAATTCAAGGATTTTGACACATTCTAACCCAAAATAAGAGAACAAAAATAAATATTAAGTGGTTGCAAGAAGTAATGTTCAAAACAAATTGGGAAGACATGGGTGGTGCAAAGCAAGAAATTAGACATGCACAATTCAATTTTCCACCTTTCCAGCATCTCTCCCACCCATCATCACTACCTCTACTCTTCCTTTCTCAACACTAACGTCTAATGTTGTTTCTAGGTTAATTTTATATGGAATCCCATTCATTCCTCTGCATTCTATTCCTCTCTAAGCTTCATGCAACCCTCTCAATTGATGAAGATAGTGGATAATATTTTTGTATTTAAGAATAGAAACAAACTGCAAATTCATACCATCTGCTAGATTCATTGTGTGCATTAGCACAATAAACATCAAACATGGGAATATTTAGTGGATTAACAGTAAAGACAGCTTACAGAATTTGTATTTTTCTATTCCCAAGACTTCCATCAATAGTTTAACCATAAAAATTCACTCACAATAGGTTACCAGTTGATAGATGATACTATCTGGCACTAAATACAGGTTCTGCATCTGAGTTTGGTTGTGTTTTTCGTGTGTATTTCAGAAGCAAGCCTTCTGAAGAAAGACCCGGTACAGTCAAATCCCTAGAAAAATCAATGCCAATCAGAAAAGTAAATTAAATTAAATTCAAGTCAAATCGGGGAATACAGGAAAGGAGAAACTAATAGATAATATGAGACTATTAAACCTTATATAGGGCTGTAGATCCTTCCACTCCCATTTTGGCCGCTCTTGAAAAAGCATGGAGAAACGTGCAGCTGGGTTAGAAGGCAGGGAAGAAACACTAAAGGCACGAACCCATGTCTCGACCCCAAACTTTTCTGTCAAAACTTCACCTTCCAACATGTCAAAACTTGCCTCCATCCCATCTGGAATCTTTTGAATCCACTCCTCCATGAAACTTTCCATCTTCCTCTTCCCATCCTTCAAGATTTCTCTAGCAAAATGAATGCATAAGCGCCTCTCATCCAACTTCCATACACAACTGCCAACACCCTCATCCACCTTGCTACCATAAACTTGCAAACAATGTAACCCTAGTGTGCGAGGAAAACCATCTGATTCCAGAACACCCACAACTTCATCTTCACCAAGTGCATCTAAAGACCAATCATTCAACACTGAGTTATGCAGAAGCATATTCAGAATAGTACCCATATACTTCTCATCCACAATTCTCCAATACCCATCAATCTCTACTGCTGAAAAAGCCCGTAATCCAGACCTCAATTCATCATCACTGGCTTGAACCCTATCTATAAGATCATTCCATTTAAACAAATTTGTTTTCTGTTCCTCCATCCCTTCCAATTCCTCTTTCTCTGAGACCTCCTCAGATGTAAAAGGATTCTCCAAGAGAAGCAAGTTAAGCTTGTCCAGCCTGGGAGCAACCTCAACAAGCTCCATGTTACCAGGAGCCACTTTAATGACAGATGCAACAACCCGCTGGTCATCATCTTTCTCATCAGAATATTGTGGATGTTCATGCAATGCTGACTGATCTACTGGGGGTATAAGGAACACAGAATTGGAGTTTCCAACAAATTTGATAGAATAAGTCTTTGATTGAGTACAAAGAACAGCATCTTCATTGGGTTGTCCTCTTAAAGTTACCCTAGGAAAGAAAAAATGCTGAAACTGAAATGCAAAACCAAAAATATTGGGATTTGGGAATATGAGAAATGAATTGAACCCAATAAACTAATTAAGGTTATTACTTACCTCTGGTGGAGGACATCTGGAAGAAGCTTGTCATCAATTTCAAGAAGGATCAGATCATCATGAGGACCAAAATGAGGATGATATGCGATAGAGATTGAAGAGTTTGGCTGAAGATTTAAAACTGCTTCTGCTCCTCCTGTGCAACCCGACTGTTTTTGTTCCATCTTTTAAAGTAATATAAAATGCAGAATTTTCATATAGTAGGAAACAATATCCAGATCAATCAAATCAATTTTCCCTCAGGTGGCTTTTTAAGGTCCCTTTCTGGTTATAAGGCATGGAAATTCTTATTTGCAGCTGATCTCTGCATTAGTAATGAATAAATAAAAGTAAACAAAGAAGCCAAGAAATCAAAGTGATCAAGATAGTAGCCTAAGATAACTTGAATGGTTAATCTACCACCAAACTTGCCTGTGCTTCGTGGATTACAAAGGGAGTTTAGACTTCAATTTATTACCAATTGCTGACATAAATCCAAAGAAAATTACTTGCCACAACTCATTTTCTATATGTTTCAAGTGATTAAAATAGTTTGCTGAACTTGTACTGGTGTTTTAGCTGCCATATTTCAGGACCATGCAGTCACACAAATCACACACCTTGTGAAATGCATCATAATAATAGGGGTTTAACAACAACATTGTGCATGAACTCAAAAGTAATGAATTTCTGATCATACCCTCTTGGAGAGATAAATCGAGCTTGATCAATTTCTATGACCCAGTGGTACATCAAAGTGCAGAAAAAGTTTGCAATAAAATAGAACACTATGGACGATGAAAGGCAAGCAAACTAGAAAGTCAAATAAATGGACTGTCAACCGGTAAATCATAGAAACTTCCACTAAAATGAATATCAACCTTCACAAATAAATAAATAAAGTTCTCATCTATCAAATTTTGTAATGCCAACCAAGTATATGGATAAGCTAAATCACCAAACTCGGTTCCCTGTATGTCCCTAATATATTAAAACGTGTCAACGTGTCAAAATGTCAAAATAAAGGTAGAATCAGCTCGTCCAAGGCCAAACTCAGGAATGAACCATTGGTTTCAGGTTTAGATTGTATAATCCAAGTCCACAAATTGGGTGGTAAAATAGACTGATTACCTGCTAGATACATTGCTAAAAGGGGCATGAGAACTAATGCTACAATAAACCCCATTGTTGATAGAAAGGAAACAGGTCATGCTTTTCTAGGCAGCAATGAAAAGAATCTTCCAAGATAGCAACCAAAAACCGCAAAATTGCATCCATTCTGCCCATGGTAATTTCCCATATATTTCAACTACTAAGATGGAGAAAAGGGGGAAGAAACTTTTTTTCCAAATGTGGTAACAAACTATTTAATTTTTTTTTATATATAGGTAATGGTAACATACTATTTTGTGATTCTTATGCATTATATCTTATATCCAAAAATGGTAAAGGAAAAAAAGAAAAAAAGAAAGAAAAAAGGAAAAAAAAAACCCTAGAATCTTTGGATTAAATATTTCATTAATGATGTAGGCTTAACTAACTCATTAATCAAAAAGCCTTCACATTAGAAGATGTATTGATTGGTCGTAGAACTCAAGTCTAATATGCAGTTTTGCGTCCAAATCAACAAGTTAGTCTAAATTGTATAATGTATATTTAGGATATCATCACCACACACAGTATAACTACCCATGATTTAAATTTACAAAAGGTAGATTTTCGTTTTACCAAAGATATGAGGAAATCCATTCTTTTTTTTTATCTCTTTGTTCCTTTTTCCATTTTTGTCCCCTTTTTTTTTTTGAAATGATTGATTATATTCTTTTTTCCACCATATTGCACAATGTTAGCATTTCCTTTTATCATTGATCTCATTGGTAAAATCTCCCAATGTTCTTATCAGAGGTTTACTCAATTTGAATTTCTATGGAACTTAACTAAATATGTACCCAATTTTATTTTCTTTTCTCCTTCCTTTTCTTTGGCGCATAGGTAATTTTCAGTGTCAAAATATTCTTTTCAAGGCATTAGATTCACATTTTATGGAATAGAACCTAACTATTCATAGTGTAATATATGCATGCTTTATGTTTCTATATGTTACACTACCATTGCTTCCAATTAACATTACATTCTGAAGTATCTAGAATAAAACTTGTTGTCGATATTTTATCTTTGGAAAATTTTATTCAATAGAAAACATGGAGAGACTTCTCAAATACTTCTCTAAGCAACAATATTCCCTATGAAGGAATATTTCAGGTAAGATTTATAATTAATGAGCTATTTATGATAAAAAATGATGTCGATTAATTCTATTAAACTTTTGTATGCATCTTCAAATGAATCCTAAGCATTCCAACAGCCTTCATTTACAATTTCTCACTCAATCTTTCATTTCAATATTAGTTTATTTATTTATTATTGCTTTTCTTCTTCTAGTTCTTTTGCTTGAATTTTGGAGTTCTCTAATTTTCTATCTATACTTTTTCATTTTTTGTTATGTGGCATTTTATAAAATGCTTTCCTAGAATCAAATGGATTACTTCCTAGAATCAATGCTTCTCATATCAATCCTAAATTCAATACTGACTTTAAAATTGAATTCATCCAATAAATTATCTAATTCATCTAGAACACCAGTTCTAAAAACCAAATGATTTAATTAATCATTTTCTCATATTAACCTACTAAAATTACGAAATTTTCCTTTATTTTCCTTTGCATTTCCCTGCATCAAGATGCCAAAAAAAAAGCAGAGCATAAGAGAATAAATAAAACTCTATTCATATGTTTCATATTGTTTCATACAAATAATTGAGAAACTCAACTGCACCAAGCCAAATATTTGTTTTAGCCTAGTTTTGTTTTACTACCCACTTTCTTAGGCCTTAAAAACAAGTACAGTTTTCTGAATTCATTTCGTTTATTGCATTTTCTCAGCAACCAAACAAAACCCTTCTTGAATATCTTACACATATGCACTAAAGTTGAGCTAATTTCCCGAAGAAGTAGCAAAACTAAAGCCATAGGACAGCAAACCAATTAAATCACAAAACAGAAACTGAATCTCAACGGATAAGAAACAAAAGTCCCCAAATAATTATAGTAAAAATAACATGGAAATATCCATCTCATTTCACAAAAAATCCAGGTGAATAAACCTGAAAATTTCTGACTAAAACAAAGAATTGCATAAGAAAATCTTCATATGCAAAGAAAAAAGAAAGGCGAAGCAGAGAAAACAAGAACTTTACATTGTGGACGATCTCGAGAGTCTCCGACTAGGTCTCCGGCGCCGTTTCCGTCGATACTACCGGCGTTGTCGCCGATGATTTCAGTGGCTAGGGTTTTGTGTAGTGGAGAAGGGTGAAGGGCGCCAAGTTGGGGCTTTTAAAGACCTATTTATTATTAGTAACTAAAAAGCACAGGCATATTTGGAAGCAATTATATTTTTAGAAATTATTTTTTAACGTAATTTTTGGAAAATATTTAACCTTTCAAATGTTAAAAATATTATCATTGTCCATAACAACATTTCAACCATTAGAAATAATTTTCTATTTTTATTTTATTTGAAACATAGTAAGTACTCCTTATGGTTAACAACGAAAATATTGGTTTTCACCCATATATCATAATTGGTATTATAAATGGATTGGGACATATTAGGAAATATCAAAGATTTTTTTTTAAAAAAAAATATATGGATGGTATAAAAATTGTAAATCACAATTTCAAATCAACTATATGAGATCGGAATACACAGTTATACTTGACAAATACTACCTAAGATTTACTCTTCAGAACCTTATACACAAAAAATTTACGTGAAATAAATTATCATTAAATTAGTCTTTAAAAAATATGACTTCCCAATTTGACAAAACTTGGGATCCACAAGTGATAAGTTTTAGGGAGAATTGTGTTTTGGGCTCAGCTGGGCCCAAAAATTGATAAAAGATCCTCATAAGTTTCATATTTAAACCCAACACCTAAAGAAAGTCTACAAATTGAAAAGAAGGATATGAAACATTTAATTTCCGAAAATGCCCTTTATTGTCAAAAAGAAAAAGAAAACAACTAACTTCTCACTCTCTTTCATTCTTTTTTTCCCTCTCTCTTTCATCATTCACCTTATCTTTTTCTCTCACATATTAATCGGTGGGACGTGTAAATTAATTCTTTTCTAGAAAGGTGTTACTATTTTCATCAATTATTTTTCTCCCAAAAATCATGCCTAATAAATTAAATATTGGTAATCAATGGTTGAAAATGATTATTACTATATTTTTAAAGTAAAATTTTTTTAAATACCTCATAAAATATTTTTTAAAAAACTTACAAAATATATAATAAATAATTTTTAAACACCTTAAAAAAAATTATTATTCTTTTTTATCCAATATATATATAAATATCTTTAAGGTTGTAGACAATTATTTGAATATTTTCTCTATTTTTTGGACAATACATTGATATTGTTTTAATATATTATTTTGTAACATGATCATCTTTTAACTAATGGTGATAATTAATTTTTAATTGAATAATGTATTATAACTTAATAATTTGAAAAATATTCAAATGCCTTTTTAAATCTAAAATAAATGTGGACTTGACATGATTTAAATTATTAAAGCATGATGTCATTAAGTCAAGCAAATGTATCATATTAAGAGATGAATATGTAAATTATATCATAATTTTCTCTTTTTTTATTTTTATTTCCTCGTACATGATATCTTTTGTATAAAGTTTTGTAGATGAAAAATAATAAAATCTTTTGTTATGTAAAGAGGTATAACAACACATTAAAACTGAAAAGAGAATATAATGGAATACAAATTAGATGAAAATCACTTTAAATAAGGATATAATAGAAAACATATAAATGTAAGAAAAAACAAGTTTAGATGAAATTTAAAATAAAAAATCAAAGAAAATAAATTAAAAGTAATAATATAAAAATCGTAGAATCTTTAAAACTATAATTACAACTAAAAAAATTATTTTAAATTAACTTGATAATTTAAATTAATGATTTTTTATAAATAAAAAAAAATACAAATGTTACAAAGATAATTTTTTATTCTTTTTAATTCTATTTAAATATGATTTTTTTTAATATCTGCTAACATTATGTTTATAAAGGTAAAATAGTAAAAATATATATTTCATTCAGTTTACTTGTAATAAACACTTTAAATGTGATTAATTTTAATTTTATTTCCTATATTTTAATTTTGGTAGAGAAGATCTAAATGACATAGTTTGGTAAAAAAATATTCATAATTTTTCCTCAACAGTTATTATATGTTGTTTATATTGTCTTAAGTTATTTGAAACAATGACATTAATGTGTTATCCATTTATATTAATTTGATTTCACAAAAAAAAAAAAAAAAAGGTAATACCTAAATATTATAGTTAATTTTCCTTTATATAGGATGTAAATGTAGTAAGAAAAAATATTGTTAAAACTACTTAAATGAAATATGCAATTACAAATTTTGGATGATGAAATTTAAAATTTCAAATTAAAACAATTTTTAGGTGAAGGAATGTGTGGGGGAAAAGTGTTCAATCCTTAGGTGACAAGAAAAAAAAAAGTTCAGAATTAATTAAAATCTTGCATAAAAGATAACCTTGTACACCCTTGTATAATTAGTACATTTACCCCATACAGTTAGTACATTGCCTTACACAGTGAGTGGAATACTCTTTTATAGTTAGTGTAACACCCTTATATAATAGTGAAAATTTCATAAACAATTTATGGGTAACAAAAAAAATAAAGAAATGATTCAAAATCGACTAAAATCTTTCACAAATGGTAGCCTTGTACACCCTTGTACACTTAGTACATTTCCCTTGTACGTACAGTTAGTGTAACATTATTGTACAATGGTGCAATATATCCCTCTTAAGTTGTGTGTCCGTGTAGATATATTAATCTTATTTCTAATGGTTTGGCTAACAAAATGGTGGATGAATTATGATTAAATTTTTTTTCCCCAAACATTATTACTAAGAAAAGTATCGAAATTTTCATGTGAAAGTTAAATAAATTGCATGACGTAGGTATGCAATCAATGGGTGACAAGGAAAATGAAAAAGTGATTCAAAATCGATTAAATTTTTTTATAAATGGTAGTCTTGTACACCCTTGTACACTTAGTACATTTCCCTTGTACAATTAGTGTAATACCATTGTACAATATATCTATCCTAAGTAATATGTCCATGTAGGTGTGTTAATCATATTTCTAATGGTTTAACTAATAAAAGGATGGATGAATTAGGGTTAGTTTTTTTTTTTCCCAAACATCATTATTGGGGAAAGTATCAGAATTTCCATATGAGAGTTAAATAAAGTGCATGACATGAGTATGCAATTTGTGGGTGACAAGGAAAATAAAGGAGTGGTTCAAAATAGATTGAAATGTTTTATAAATGGTAATCTTATACACTGCTTGAACACTTAGTACATTTCCCTTATACAGTTAGTAAATACTCTTGTATAGTGACACAAATTTCATATTCCCGTAGTGCATATATGCCTATATTTGTATTAAACATGATTCTAGTAGTTTGATTAAAAAATGATGAAAAACTTTAATCCAATTTTTTTATGAACATATTACATTTTTGTGAAAAAAAATATACAATTGACCAATTCCTTTATTTAATTGTGAACATATTATATTTAAAAAAAAAAAGAATAATTAATAAATGAAATTTAATTCTTTTTATTATCTTAGTATTAAACAAGGTCTTCAATTTTCATTTTTAAAAATATTTTTCATTTTTTTAATTAAATGTATTTTCAAAAAGAGACAATATAGAAAATAAAAATAATTTTTAAAAATAAAAAAATAATAAAAACTAGAAAAAATATTTTAAAACCAAACTCAAACATAATTTATATAATTTTTAACTACTTTTTTTTTTATTTAAAATGAGTTACACATATCATTTACCCTTTTGTATGAGAAAAAAATCAATCTCTACTATACTATGTATTGATATAATCCATTTCTAAATACGAAAACATTTTAGTTGGATATTTAAAATAAAAACTCTTCATATATCCTCTTTCTCTCTTTTTCTTTTTTCTCATTTCAATAAATTCTCAATTAATTCAAATCATTAAAAAAATTCCTTAATAAACAAATTTGGAACATTCATATAACTTATTACAAAAGTCTATGTTCAAAAAATTATTAAAATATGGAAAGAAAAAGATTAAAAAAAAAAAAACTTTAAACTTTTTATTTTATAATAATAAAAAAATAAACTTTAAAATACTTTTTAGTATAAAAGAAAAAAAATAGTAAATGTATTTATTTTAAATAGTGTTTTAATCATTAAATTATTTACTTGTAAAATGTAAAAAATAATTTTTATTCATTTAAATTAATATTTTTTTCAAAAGTATGTTCCAAAATAATTTTTGAATCATTAATATAATTTTTATTTATTTATAATTTTAAAATAGAAAATAATGTTGATTTTTCAATTATTTTTAAAGGAGTTTAAAAAATAATGAAAAATAAAAAAAATGATTAAATAAAGGAGAATTTTATGGATGGGGCATGTAAAGAGTGGTGGTATAAAGACAAAATGATGGGTGTAAGTAAAAAGGGGTATTTTTGTATATTCCAACCTTATATCCTTACAATCAATTATAGGTGTTTGGAGGATTTTTTATTAATTTTTGGGCCTAGCTAGGCCCAAAACACAATTCTCCCTAAGTTTTATACACATCTTATACGTGGCATGCATTAAAAATGTGACACGTGGTGAAATTTGGAAGACTACAAAATTTAGTCTTACAAATAAAATCAAAATCTCCTCATATATTGTCAAAAAATAATTAAGATAAAATAAAATATTCTCTTATTAATATTTTTTTTTAAAGGAGCAAATATTCCGGTTGAAGTCAAAGAGAATAAATAAATAAATAAATATTCTCTTGTTGACAAATTTCCTTAATAAATAAGACAAGTCCTTAAAATTAAGTAATCAAGTTCTTTGAATTAAGCAACTCAATCTTGGAGAATTCCAAAATTTAATTTCCTAATTTCACTTATAAATAGGGGTAATTTCCTTTAATGAGGAGACTTCTTTAGATTGATAAAACGACTCTACATAGGAAAAGAAGTTTCTTAAAGAAGAAAAATCTTTGCAAAACGTCCTTGTAAGTCTAAGAAACGACAAAAGTGCTACACACGCGATCTTTGCTTTTCAATGAGTTCATTTGAGAACAAGCTACTCGATTGATCTCTAAAATCAAATAAATAGTTTAATAATCATCTTCTAAATTGTGATCAATGTGAAATAATAAAAAAGATACATTCTTTTGTAAAAGAATATTACCACAAAGATTGTACCTCATAATTTAATGATTTTAATAAAAAAAAATTTGTTCGCATTATTCTTATAAATAGTTTTGCTTACATTGTGGGACTTTTGCGAAATTTGTGCATACACACCTATATGATGATTCATATCCACAATGCAACACCTTAGTACTCTAATGAATTCACCTCAACCTCCAAGGGGATGCAGGTATCTTCAACAACCCAAAGTTCATTCAAAGAAACTTTTGAGAGCTTTCGAGAATTATAAGACAAGTTAGGGTGTTTTCTAAATGAGGGCATCCAACCCTGAAACACATTTAGGTAGGGTATATAGGCCAAGAGTCTCGAGGGTCAAAAATGAAAATTTCAACTTTCCAAAAATTAATTAAGATATTTTATCTCGATTTTAACACTTTCGATCCAACCCTACCTTATTAAAAAAAACTAACTTGCCTTTGCTCAAATATTTTCATACTATTTGTGATGATTTAGTTAATTAAACTACAACCTCCAATCTTCAATAGAGAGTAAGTCATTGTCTAAAAACATCGTATGTCAAAACAAAAAGAAATAAAGTTGCTAACAACAAATATAGAATATAATATCCCAACAATCTCTCTTTTCGACAATTCTATGATAAAACAAAGTTATATAAACCAACACAAATATATGATGTTTCATCTAAGCAAATGAAGGGAGTCTCCTTTGCAACACACACCCATGGGCACAAAGTGATGAAGATGAAGTAGCAAAAGGTGAACCGACACAAATATATGATGTTTCTCACCATTCATCACAAAGAAACCATCGACTTCTTTCTTTTTCTTCTTTTTCATGGGTACAATCATAGTGCTTAAAAAACTTTCCCTTTTGAAGAGAAATCTTTGATTTCTTTTAAAGATTTCTCATTTTTTTTATTGTTGTGTGGTGTTTTATTTTATTGTGATTTGAAAGGGAAAAAAACAATTTCTAGGTTTAACTCGAGAATATTATGGTAACTCAAATGATTTAACTGAGTTAACTCAGATGATTCAACCATGTAAACTTGAAATCTCGATTGAATCAACCCAATTTAACCGGTTCCTACCTAAATCTATGTTTAAGAATGTATTAAGTATTGAACTCAATGCAAAAGCACTAAGGCAATTACAACTCAACCAATACTTTGAACCTTGAGAGAAAAGGATGAGGAAGCTTTTTACATGGAAAACCCCCACACAATGTGTGGAGATAAAAAAACCATGAGATCTAAGACCTTAGATCTAAAATCCACAATAGGAAATTGTAATACATAGTTTTACTTGTCAGACGTTACCTAAGACTTACTCTCTAATACCTATATTACAATTCACATCTGTGACTCAACACCTCGAGTGCTCCAATGAATTCACCTTAGGCTTTGAGGGGATGCAAGTCTCTTCAACAACATAGAGTTCATTCAAAGAACCTTTGAGAGCTGTCGAGAATGGTAGGAAAAGTTAGGGTGTTTTCTAAATGAGAGCATCCAACCTTAAAATACATTTAGGTAGGGTATATATAGGTCTAAGAGCCTACTAGGTCAAAAATATAATTTTTTTAAAAAAATAAAATTTCAACTTTCCAAAAATTAGAAATTACTTAGTACATTTTAGATCAATTTTAAAACTCCTAATCCAACCCTACGTTCTCAAAAAAGCTAACTTGCCTTTAATTAAAATTTTCAAACTTACCTATCATGGTTCGATTGATTAAACGACAACCTTGAATTTTTAATGGAGAGTAAGTTACTCTCTAAAACAATCCTATGCTAGAATGAAAATGAACAAAATTGTCAACAACAAACACAAAACATAATGTCTTAACAGTCTCCTCCTTTGGCACTTTTATAACAAAACAAAGTTATTGTAAACTTGCGTTTTTCACATGCGTTCTCACTTGATTGGCGAGACTTGCTTGTTTTTGGAGTCACCACTTTTTTTTTTTTCAAAGAGAAAACAAAATAAGAAAGAAAACCTTGTGTGACTCCTTATTTGGAAAAGACATGTCTGCTAAAAATCGAGTCCATATTTAGAGATCAAGTTACCTATAGGGAAGGTATGGTGGTGAGTTGTAGTACCCCTCTAAGCCCGTATACCTATGGTCTCTACTAAATGAATTGAGGTAATTATAACAATTGATTAATTAATTATGAATACCAAGAACAAAATGATACAAATAAATATATATAAAAATGATGATAAAATTACAAGAACGCACAAAATAAATGACAAGAGAATTATACAAAATGATTTCTTAAACTAATTAATTAAAAAATATATATTTTAAAAAAAATAGTTTTCAAGAAATTTGAAAGGAATTTATTTTTTAAAAAAATTAAATCAATGATTTCAATTATTTATTTACAAAATATTTTTCTTCAAGTGATTTGATTCAATTTTATTTATATTCAATTTTTTTTTAAAAAAATATTTACACTTATTGTATCAAAAAAATTTATTACAAAATTTCAACTTGACAACAAAAATTATTTTTACTTACTTTTACTAGAAATGAATGAATTTTTACAATTTTATTTACAAAAGTATTTTGATTTATTTTCATTTAAAAAGAAAAAAAGAATTATACAAACTATTAAAAAAATATAACTTTATTTGCAAAAGAATTTAATAAAATAATAATAATAATAATACTAAATAAATAAAAATTTGAGAATTTATTGAATTATGGGAACTTATGGATGATCATCCATATTGATGTATATCTTTTTATAACTCCCTAAAGAGGGATACCTTTAATGAAAATTCATCTCGTTCTCTTCTTATATTCTATTATACTTGTCTTTGAATATTTTTGTTTATTCTCTCGTCTTTTCTTCTCCTTATTCTTTTATTTTACAACACATTATTAACACGAATAGTCTCTATAAAAGAAATATAAAGATTTTTCTCTATTTAGAGAAATAAGAAATATGTTCTTCTCTTTAGAAAAATAGAAAGACGTTTTTCTCTTCAGAAAAATAAAAAGACTTTTCTCTATTCTTTCTCACAAAAAGGTATGTGATAAACTTATATCATGATTTTCTACTTTATTATCCTTTGACTCTCTATTTTCACTTATTTTATTTGAATGGATAAATATGTACAGTCCATATAACCAGAAATTATAAGATAAATTATAAATTGTGGGGTAAATTCATAACCAAAAGTTATGAAAAATATGTGCAATCCCTATAACCAGAAGTTATGGGAAAAATTACAAAATTACAAATATATGACTAGAAGTTATGTGTATAATCTCTAATTATTTATTTTTAATTATATGATATAACTAGAAGTTATACCAAACAATATTATATAGTCAGAAACTATATAATAAATAAATAAATAAATGTTCATAGCCTGAAGCTATGCACAAATTTATATCAAAAATAGTTCATAGCCTGAAGTTATATACAAATTTGCATATTTTCTTATTTTGACAAATAATCATAACTCAAGGTTATGAAAAATATTGGCTTTTAATTTTTATTTTGTATTCACTTATTTTTCACAATAGGAATTATGGAAAACGATTTTTATTAACAGTTGTTTCATAGTTAGAAGCTATGCATACAATTTCTAATTCTCTTGTATAACCAAAAGTTATACAAAACAAAATTGTCAATGAACAACTATGTACCTAGAAGATACATAATTTTTTTAATTTGTTATATAACCAGAAGTTATATAAATATTATTATTCATAACCCGAAGTTATGAAAATAAGAAAATTAATATTCTTTGTGCTAATCAAAGGTTATGCCAAAATTGTTAATATATACTTTCTTATAGTAGAAGCTATAGAGAACAAAATCATTAACTAACAATTTTGTACAACTTTATGAAATTTATATAACCAAAAGTTATAATGGAATATATTATAGCTTGAAGCTATGATAACAAACATATAGATAATATTTACATATTATCAAAAGATTAATATTTTGTATATCAAGTTATACAAATAGGTAAGTGTTTGATAGTTTTTATAAATTTCTATTATTAGAAGTTATACTATCATTAGTAGAAAATTTTACATATAGATGTGGAATTTCGGATTACATGATATTTTTTGTATTAGAGGTGATAGTTTGGAATTTTTTTTTTATTCTAATTGTTTTGATTTAGAAAATTAAGTTTTTTTGGATACATGTGAAATATATGACTTGGTCATATGATTAATAAATTGATTTTGCATGTCAATTTTCTTTATAGCATGTTTTTATGATTGAAATTTTTTGAGTTATATAAAATAATATATATTATTGCATGTTGCCACATATGTTATTTTTATTAACGCAATAATTTCATTATCTAAAAATAATTTTAAAATTACAATAGGTTCAACTATTGTTCTCAATATATTATGTTATATCTTTACATATATGTTTAAATGGATTTGTAGTATTTCAATTAAAGTTCTGAGACAACAAGATGCTTTAAATCATGATATGTTCTTTTGAAATTTTGATTTATGAATTAATTTTTGCACATTGATTTAGATCATAATAATATTTTGAATAAAATTATTGATTTATCACTACAATTAGTTTGATTATTGAAATACTTCCTAGTTATTTCATGTATAAATTGTTCCACACCTACAAAATCAATTGTGTGAGATATTTAAGAAATATATAACTTTAAATTATCTTTTTCATATTTGTTTTATTGTATTATATATGTTCTCATTGTTTTTACACAACTTATTAAGTTAAGTCATCATCAATGACTAATATTTTTTCATTGATTTTAACTCTTTCTCTATAATAATATTTCTTCAACATTATAAAGACGAGGTCTTTATGACAATGTTTTATGACTTGTTATTTTGATGAAACTTTTGTCTCATTAATTGCTCAACATTGATGATAGATAATGTTAATACTATATCAGGTGATAGAAACTTGATTAAAAGCTCTAAAAGACCTTATACTATGTCACTAGTAGTATTTGATTCCATGTGAATGATACTTTATACGATACTAGATCTAGAAGAATCTTGTAAGACCAACTTGGTCCCTCGAGGTAAAAGATCGTATAGATGTACATTATAAAACCAGAAGTTTTTATTTAGTGACTAGTCTACCTATACACTTAAAAGGTAGAATGACATGTTGTGCATATTATCATTTTAATGAGACAATTTTCTCATCGTTAGGGGGAGAAAAGACAATTCCAGAAGAACGACGTGAAATTATGCATTGATTTTGACTTATCTTGATCCTTGTACTAATCAATGTGAACTGAAAGTTCAAAAGATTATTTATTTTCAAGAACTTGCAAATGAACTACCAAATGTTTTCATTGATGCAAAGAAAGTGACAAAATCATTTTTACTAATCTAGAATATTCTAGTACAAATTGATGTCCCTGAAGGACAATTAAATAATGAGTCTAAGGCATGCTTGAAGCATGGTAGACCATGAAAAGGCAAACACATTCCCTAGAAGAGGAAAACACAAGGAAAGATATATGAAATGTGACACTCTTGAAGAAGTTGCATATAAAGTGAGTTATTAAAATGACTAATCAGTCTCAAGCAGCCCATGAAGAGGCATAGTTTAAACAAGTAGCCCTATGAGAGACATATGTTTTACAATTAGCTCCTGAAAAGGTACAAGTACCTGATATTGATGAGATCTCAATTATTTACTTACATATGGAGAAAAATGGGATTGAAATACTTTGGTCATTAACAATATATTTTCTTTCCAAATAGCTATTGACATCATAAGAAATTACGAGGATCACAAAGTAAAAACTATGAATGAATGTCAACATAGAAAAGATTGGCCAAAATGGAAAGAATACATCCAAAAAAAATTAGAGTCATTAGAAAAATGAGAAGTATTTGGACCTATAGTCTAGACTTCTGAAGTTGTCAAATTTGTTGGATATAAATGAGTATTTATAAGAAAGCGTAATGAGAAAAATGAAATCATGAGATATAAAACGTGACTCATAGCTCAAGGTTTCCTGTAGAAACCTAGTATTAGCTACAAGGAAACATATTCTCCTATAATGGACGCAACCATATTTAGATATCTAATTTATTTAACAGTCTTAGAAGGACTGGATTTGCATCTCATGGATGTCGTTACAACATATTTACATGGATCTTTAGATAATGACATATATATATATATATATATATATATATATATATATATATAAATCCCTGAAAGATTTCAAATGCCTGAAGCAACTAATTCAAAACTTTGTAGCATATACTCAATTAAGTTACAAAGATCCTTGTATCGATTAAGCATTCCAAAGACATGTGGTATGACCACTTCAATGAATATCTAAAGTGAGAAGTATGTATGTATTATCTTATTTGTCTATGTGTATTCATTATATTGAATATTTGCAATTATTATAATATATGTGGAACATTGAATTTTGTTGAAACTCCTGAAGAGCTTAAAAAATAGTTGACTATTTGAAATGAAAAATCTTAGAAAACAAAATTTTTCCTTGGCCTATAGATCGAGTGCTTTTCAAACAAAATATCAATTTACTAGTCAACATATACAAAGAAAGTCTTGAAGCACTTTCATATGGATAAATCACATCCATTAAGTTCTCTAATGGTAGTTCATTCACTTGAAGTGACAAAGGACCTCTTCTGTCCTAAAGAAGATAATGAAAAACTACTTGGTCCAAAAGTGACATATTACAGTGTTATTGTGCACCGATGAATCTTGCAAATTATACATGGCCAAATATTGCATTCCTTATTAATTTACTTGTGAGATATAATTTTGCACCAACTTAGAGACATTGGAATAAAATCAATCATGTACTACAATAACATGGGTTTATGTTATTCTAAACGATCAGAATCTTACTTGCTTGAATATGTAGATGTTGACTATCTTTTAAACCCCACAAAGCTCAACCTCAAATGAGGTATGTATTTATCTATGGTGATACAATATTGTGGAGATCAATCAAGCAAATAATGGAAATATGTGGACTATCCTCCATCAGAGGTAATGCTACCCAGTTGATAATGTTGCATGCGTTGCACATATTAAGGAATGATACATTAAAGGAGATAGAATTAAGAATATATTGCCCAAGTCTTTTACTTTCATTAACTCCAAAAGAGTGATGAAATTGTTATTCGGCGAATAAGATCAAGTGACAATTTAGTAGATCTATTCACAAAGGCATTGTTAACTGCAATACTCAAGAAGCTCATTGAAATTCGTTGACTCAAAGATCTCCATGCTATGATACTAGAGAAAATATAATCATGTCAACATGAGGGGGAGCTAATTGATAAGAATATCACTACGTTGTACACTTTTTCCCTTTGTCCAGGTTTAGTCTCATTGGGTTTTACTAGTTAGGTTTTTAACAAGGCAGTTGTAGTAATCCAAAAGAATATTGTACTCTTTTTCTTTCAATAGGGTTTTTCCTAGTAAGGTTTTAATGAGGCATGTTCTTATGATCATCCAAAGGGGAGTGTTATAAAATATGAGAATTTATTGGATTATGGGAACTTGTGCATGATCATCCATATTGATGTATATCTCTTTGTAACTCCTTATAAAAGGGAGATACTTCTAATGAAAATTCATCTCATTCTCTTCCTACATTCTATTATACTTTTCTTTGAATATCTTTGTTTATTCTCTCATTTTTTTTTTCTTCTCCTTATTCTTTTCTTTTACAACAAATAAAAGATTTTATCTTTGTTTGATTTTAAAAAAGGTTTATTTAATGTTATTAGAATTTAGAAGAAAAATTATGCTTGATTTTATAAAATGAGATTTCGAATATATTACTTATCTTCAAAGATTTGGAATTTATTATAGGAAAAAAACATTAAAAAAAAGTTTATCCAATTTTATTTAAAAAGATCCATTTTCATATTTTATCCACCAAAAGGTGTTTCAATCTTGGTTTTGTTATTTTTTATTTTTCTAAAAACAGAATCTTTACAATTTTCATATAAAATGAATTTTGATTTAATTATTATTTTTAAAAATAAGAAATAAAAAAATAAAAAATAAAAAATAAAAAATAACCTTATCTAAAAAGTAGAATTTTCCTTAACTTTTACTAAATTGGGAGCTTTATTTACAAAAAGAATTTTTGCCTTTTAAAGAGCATCTTTGCAAGTTTATCTAAAAAAAAAAAAGGTATTTTCACAATTTTATTTACAAAAGAATTCTATTCCAATTACATTTATTTAAGAAAAATATATCTTGATATATTTTTTTTTTATAATTTTGTGAAAAATAATAATAATAATTAATAAATTAAGAAAATAAAACTTTTAAAAGAAATGATTTAAATTCTTTGTATCATTGTAAAAAAAAATGTTTGAATTTTTTTATTAAAAGAATAATTGAAATTTGTATATAAAAAAGTGATATCAATTTCCCTCAAATACAAGATTTCATATTAAAGGCATAAATTTCAATTTTACAAAAAAAAAAAAAAAGTTATTCCAATTGATTGATTAAAACAAGAAAAAAAAAAAAAAAGAAGAAAGATATTTATTGAAAGTAAAAAAGTCAACTTTTCAAGGAATAGGCTTTGGAATTTGTAAAAATAAAAAATTATTTTATTTATTAAAGAAATAAAATATAATAGAAAAACGATTTCATATTTTAACTTGATCTCTAGATTTATTATAAATAAAATAATAATAATAATTTCAAATATAAAAATAAAAAATAAAAAGATTTTCAACATATTAACAAAAGAAATCTTAATCTTATTTTATCTAAGAAAAATATCGGTTCATTAAAAAACAATTTATTCAAAATATGAATTACTATTTATTTATTTTAATAAATTACTATAAATTATTAAAACTTATTTAAAAAAAAAAAAAAACCTTCAATTTTGTTATTATAAAAAAAATTAAAATAAAATAAAAACAGTTCACTCAAAATGTTAAATAAGCAAAAAGATTATATTTTTTTAAACAATTTTTCCTAACATAAAATAAATAAATAAGAACAATGATATGCACAGTAATAATAAAAATTCATACTTACCAAATAAACATACATAAATACCAAAATAAAAGTGAGATATTTTATAGGATAAATAGAAATTAAATATACACAATAAAAAAACAACATTTACGTCAACTAACAAAAAAAAAACTATATATACAGAAATAGCAAATAGAAATAAAAACCAATGTATACAAAAATAAATAAATAAAAAGAATGATGGGAATAAATATACAATGTTAGAGTGTAATCCCTTTAGCATTGACTCTCCATAGCTTCCCAAACAAAGCTCAAAAAATACAAATCAAAATCTCTCAACCTCACTACACCTAGAGAAACCAAAAAAAATACAGAGATCTTGAGAGAATTCAGAGCCATCCTCTCCCTTCCTCCATCATATTTCGGTCCTCGATCATCCCAAACCATACCCTACCTTCAACTGCTCCAATTGCTTCCATGTTTCTCCCATTCTCAGTACAGTGCCAAAACACCCATCCAAACACCAAGAAGAGCCCACTCAACACAAATCAAAGAAATTCAAATAAGCCCAAAATAATATCCAATAACATGTAAGCCCAAATAACTCAAATTTGCAGCTTAAATCAATAACCATGTAAGCCCAATATCCTCAAAGCCTGTAAACACAATCCAAAACCCAAATAAACAAAACCCAAGTCTCCAAACAAAGCACTATAGAAATCGAAATGAAGAAAGAAATGATTACTTACCATTTTTTAAGCCTCCAACATGAAAGTGGAAGGAATGAGTGTTGGGTGGAGAGAAAAAAGAGATAAAGAGAAAGGGAGAGGGAGAGAGAGAGGGAGAGAGAGAGAGAAAGAGAGAAAGACGAAAAAAGAGATGTGGTCATTAGCATTGGAGAGATAGAAGGGGACACTGGCAGTGGCACTACTGATAGTGGTGTTGCCGATGAATGGCAACAATGTAGGGTATGGAGGGAGTGAAAAGAGTGGGTATGAAAGTGTGGAGAGAGATAAGAGAAATAGATTGGGGGAAGAGAGGCGGTTGTGGGTGTGGGGAAAAATGGAAAGAATAAAGTAAAAAGGAAAATGGGGAAAGAAATGGGAAGAAAAGAGAAAAAAATGGGAAGAGAATTGGGGAAAGGGGAGTTGTCATGGGGATGAGAGAGAGAATAGTGGAAAGAAAAAGCAAAAAAAAAAAGAAAAAGGAAAGTGGGTTGTGAATGAGGAATAAGAAAAGAAATAAGAGTAAGAAAGGAAAGGAAAAAAATAATAAAAATAAATAAATAAATTTAAAATAATAATAAGTAAAGTAATGAAAATAATAATAATTATAATAATAATTATAATAATAATAATAATAATAGTAATAACAATAATAATAATAGCAATAATAATATAAATAAGATAAAAATAAAAATAAAAATAAAATGACTTGGAATATTAGGTTTAAAAAAAAAAAAAAAAAAGACAAATTTGGGTGTCTACAGTTACATAAACCCCCTAAAACTCTCAAACTGAGTTTACATAATACTTAGTAACACTTGTCTAATCCTATTCAATCGACCACATGCAAAGGACAAAACTATGCACTTAATATTGCTGATAACTTTAACCTACACATGCCAAACATAAATACCCAAGGTAAAGTAGTGTGTGGAAATTGATATAAACAAAATCAAATCAAGATAATAAGAAACATAAATCAAGAATGCAAATTATGCACACATGTAAATCAATCGAAATCATTGAAATCAATCTTGTCTCATTTTTGTCACAAAATATAATAAAGAAAATAAAATATGACATAGAATGAGAACTAATATCCATAGATAGATTAAAAAAAAAAAAAGGTACTAGATATAAGAGATAATGAAATGAGAAGCATAAATCTAGACCAAATAAAGAGAAAATTGGGCCTACATGGCTTTAGTGTACATAAAATGGATTAGACAACACAGTGATAATGCCAAAAACTTCAATTGAATGCTCAATTTAACTTAATAAACATGAAAAATTAGAAAAAAAGGACAATAAACCAAGTGAAAGATTCACTTGAATTGAGCCACTAGAAGCCTAGATTTTGTCCTTTGGAAGAATAGTGTTCTATCAACTCCTTCCTGTCTCAAATCATTTTTCCAAAAGATAAGTTGTAAGTCTCCCACACCAAGCTTTAAGAGCTTATTTAAGTCTATAGGGAGCTTTCTTTGACATATATATATGATCAGGGAGTTTGGGATCTTCAAAGCCCTTAGGTTACTCAACATAAACTTCTTCACTAAGTATCGATCCCATTCAAGAAAACACTCTTAACATCCATTTGGAATAATTTCATTTTTAATGAGCATGCTATAACTAGGAGGATTTAAATAGATTCTAACCTAGCTACAAGGACAAAGGTTTCTTCAAAATCAATTCCCTCTATTTGGAAGGATCCTTAAACTACAAGTCTAGCATTATTCATCCCAATGATCTCATTTTCATTTTGTTTATTATTTAAAATCCACTTAGTACCTATCCCATTTTTATCCTTAGGTTTAAGAACTAAATACAACACATCATTCCTAATAAACTGATTTAACTATTCCTATAGTGCGGTAGTCCAATATTCATCTCCTCCAGTTTCCTCCACATTTTTTGGCTCTAATTGGGAGGTATAGCAAAAGAAACCTATCTTATTGTGTCTTGATTGTCTCATTATTACCATGGAGTCATTCATATTTCCTGTTATATTTGAGATAGGGGTGATTTTTGGGTACTCTAGATTTATTCCTAATACTCACTTCACTTGGCTTAGCAACTTCAAGTGACTTTTTATCCCTGTTGGGGTCAATCACCTTTTTAGGGATGTTTACAGAGGTATCTATTATTAGGATATAACCCTTAAAAGCATGATATGTTGTTATAAAATCTTGGATTTTATTATTTATTTAATAAAGCTTCACTTCACTTTTATCTATCATATTTCCACTCATTATACCTTGTAAGAACTCTAGCCTGCATTTTTTGTATTTTACATGACTTGGGTGCATTAGGAGTTGTATGGAAGATCTAAGTCATGAGTTTTTTTATAAATAGATGACTTGTTCACAGTCAGTTCATGGGTATAGGAAACCCATTAGAGGTTGTAGTACACCACTTCCTAATTGAAAGGATGACTAGTCTTAGCTATTGGGATGTGTTTAATTCCCATGATGTGTGCACTAGTGCATATAGACATTGGACAAGACCTATGGTGAGTCATGACTTAAGACTATCAAGTAGTCATGATTTCACCAAACTGCTTCATTGCGTTGTCTATTAACCTTGAGAGAATATTGATTTTGTGCTAAAGTTAGTAGTAGCTATGACCTATGAGTGAGATCGTAAGCCGATAATATATTTCCTATGAATTGGGTCACTATTAATTATGAAATTTGGTACCAATAAGTATTCTTAATAGAGGCGCCATGATATCTCTTGGGATTGAGACAATGTATCCCCTTAGGTGATCCTAAGGAGGTGTCTTTATGGAAATTATGGTCATAGTAGTTCCTTAAGTGGAACTTGACATAGGCTCTTTGAGAGTTAAGACATGTCAGTTGAACACACAATAAAAAGATTTATAACTCAAGGATAGCAGAGGTAGTCTTGAAAGGTTGATAACTTTCACCTTGTTAGACTATGTACACTAGTTCATCAGTAGATTAAACACAATGGATAGCAAGTCATGGACCAAAGCACTTGATGTCTCATTGTTATTTATATAAGATACATGATTTCATTTGATTCTCTATAGTGGGATGTTAAATCAACTTTAGAATTGGATTTTAAGGGAGTCAATATTCCTATGGGTCCTAATGGTTCCCGCTCTACGCTCATATAACTTGTTGGCAGGGGTTATAAAGGTCAGATTGGCTAGGTTCACTCTTGTGCATAAGAGTGTTTTGGTAATTATACAAGGTTACACAAGAGTAAGTGAACAAGGTCTTTGGATTGGGCTACTTGATTAATTAGTACGTCTTGTTTGGTCAATTAATCAATTAGGACCCGTTTTGGGCTAAATTAACCCAAGTCTTTAATGAACTCAAGTCACTTAAGCCCAATAGGGGTTCCATAGCTTTTTCTAGAGAGTTGTCTTCCACCTCTAAAGAGAGAGACAAAGAGTCATAGCCTCCACCCTCTTTTCCATCTCCACTAGAAGTGTGTCAAGATCAAGGTTTGAGTCAACAAGCAGAAGGCTTTGGGTTGACAAGACTTTTACAATTTTGTTTTTCATTTTCATTGCGTGGATTTGATTCAAGAACATCCGAATAAGAGGTATGGTTTTCGTTAACACATTTTGAATCCTTTTAAAGTTTAAAAATGCTATTTTTTCCATTGTGCATAGGATTTAGAAAAGCCTAGGATAGTTATGCATGTTCCTAACCTAATTCGGGCTTATGAAACGAAGAGATCCAGGTTTTTCCTATCATTCATAGTCTCATCCATTATCTCAAGGATATCTCTAATAGATTCTTAGGTAAACTATAGAAGTTAACAAGGTAACAACTTGGGGGAGAAGGGGGAGAAGGGGGGGAGGTGGGAATGAGTGTATTCCAAAGATTTTTAAAATAATAGTTGAGATTTTTAATCCAACTAAACCTTTGAGAATTAGTCAATCCTCTTTAACCTAATTAAACTATGTAAGAAATTAGGAATAATCTATCATGACAATCCAACACACAAGTGACAAAAGGTTTTTTACATGGAAAATCCCCACACAACATCCAAAGATTAAAAAAAAAAAAAAAAAAACCATAGGGTCTAAGACATCGGATCTAAAATCGACTATAAGAAATCATAATACACAGTTTTACATGGCAAACGCGACCTAAGACTTACTCTTCAACATTTATATCACGATTTATGTCTATGATGTGACACCTTGAGTGCTCCAGTGAATTTACTTCAGCCTCTAAGGGGATATAGGTCTTTTCAACAACCCAAAGTTCATTTAAAGAACCTTTGAGAGCATTTGGGAATGGTAGGGTAATTTAAGGTGTTTTCTAAATGAGATCATCCAACTCTAAAATACATTTAGGTAGGGTATATACAAGCTTAAAAGCCTAGAGGATCATAAACGAAATTTTCTTAAAAAATAAAATCTAAACTTTTCAAAAATTAATTAATATATTTTAGCTCAATTTTAGAACTTCTGATCCAACCATACCTTATAAAAAAAGCAAACTTGCCTTTACTCAATTCTTTTCAAACTTACCTATGACAATTTTGTTGAATAAACGACAACCTCAAATCTTAAATGGAGATTAAGTCGATCTCTAAAAGGATCCTATGCTAGAATAAAAAAGAGAAAAATTATCAACAACAAAAACAAAACATAATGTCCTAACACCAACCTCTCTCCACCATCAAGTTAATGATAAAAAGGTAAAAAGATAAAAAGAATGATTCATTTTTTTTGTGGATACCTCACTCATAGTGGAATTCCTTTTTTATAATTGTTCTTTACTTAGTGATTTATGGAAATGTTTGCGGGTACTTTATTCTTTGTGAAATATCCTTTTTATAATTATTCTTTTGATGGTATTGAAAGAGTTGGTTACTTAGCATTTTTTAATGTCTTCAATATTTTTCTCTTTAATGCTTTAACTGTTTCATGGTTTAATATGGTGTTTGATAGTTATATTAAAGTATTTTGACTGTATATTGGGTTGGGCCTCCTTTGTGGTGGTGGTCTTGCACTCGAGTTTGATCTATGCTTTAAGATAATGATGGTGGTGGTCTAATCATAGTTAATGCTTTGTAGTAAGGTAAGGTGGCACTACGGTGGTTGCTTATTTGCTCTCACATGTCTTAGCGTTCTTTTGTAGAAATGTTTTTTAGAAATAATTTTTTTAAGCAGTTTCCAATTTTTTTTTTTTAAAAGTAAAAATCTATTTAAAAAACTTAGAATATTTTGACTTAATGATATCTCAAGTATAACACAAATGACCCACAGTTTGGACTTAATACAAGAGTCAAATGAAATATACTTAAAATACAATTCATAACCTTGACTTCAAAACTTAATACGTGCACTATATATTTTTTTCAACTTCTATATATAATTAGAAAAAAAAAAAAAGTAAATTAACCACATAGGATGATAATCAATAAGACTTGGAATATCATATCATGCATACTTAAAGATAGATGGAGTTCATATGACACGAACCGTAACATATAGCATTCCAGATACTAGCAACAAATAGAAATAATAAATAAAGTTGTCTTAATCATTAAGAGGGAATCATTAAAAGACGAAATCCATGTTGAAGACTGGCTTCCCAAATCTTCTCAATATCGAATATGGCGTGACCGCACTCGTGCACATTCCATCCTTCTAATGCATGCAATATTCCAGCCACACGCCATGCACTCATTGCTCTTCTTGGCAGCCAATTCTGCATTTAGATAAATATTTTCATAAACCAAAATTGTATGGAACCGTGTCATTATGCTTAAAATTAAATTTTGTACTAACATGTAATGCTTGTTATCTTTGAAATTAATAATATTGACTGACCTCACAAGAATCCATGTTCTCAAAAGAAGTGGGAGACATCATTGCTGGTGTGGTGTGGTAGAAGCAATCTTTGCGCATTCTCTTTGGAGGGAACTGAGAAAAGGGAATAAATAGAGTTCCTTTTGGTGCCTTCAATTGTTCTTCTTCGGTCAAGCCATCTCCAACCAACCATATCTGTACAATATTTCACTATTATATCTCAAACATTTTTAATGCTAAGTTCATTTTCTTTCAAAAAAAAAAAAAATGGTGGTGGGTTATTGAGATTTTTTTTTTTTTTTTTGGCAAAAATCTTGTTTTGATGTTTCAAAAAAATTACTCTGATATGACATCTAAGCAACCTTTCCAATATTATATATATATAATTAAAAAAAAAATTATCACGGGGATAAAAAAATAACAGTTCTTTGTTCATTAGCCTGTTACCAACAAAAAAGATTTTCTCAATGAATACATTAAGAGGGTGTTTGGTCCACAAGAATAGAGAGTGGGAATAGACATTTCATTCATTTTCTCCCTTATTCCTATGTTTGGATAAATGTTAAGAAGACAGAAATGAAATAAAAAAATATTCAGCGAGAAATCAAATCCAACTTATAAGTCGGATTTGAATTCATCAAAAGTATGTGGTATTCTGATTCATTAAACCCATTTCATAATATAAAATAACCTAAATTTACTATTTTACCCTCTTTTCTCATTCTTTAAATCTGATGCTTATCTTCTTTGCAAAACTAAAGACCTATTCATCATACACTTCTATGCAATATGTGATTCTCCCAAACTGAATCAATCAAACCTTCCACGACATTTAGAAAAAAAATTTCAATTTCTAATTTAAATATTATAATTTCGGATATGATACTTGTTGAAAATTAGAATGAAATTTGAATTCTTTTATTTCCTCTTTTGGAAATAGGAAAAACATTTGCTAGCTTTGAGAATTTAAATATTATAATATATATATATATATAGATATATTTTGGTAAAATATAATTTTATAACTACTTAAGCATGACAAATTATTCAAATTTTTAATAAAAATAATAATTAAATATTTGTACATTAGAGTTATATGATTTTTTATTTATTGAGTATATATATATTTTTAGTCTTATTATTTAATAACAAAAAAACTCTCAAGTTTTATTTTTTAAAAATAAAAATAAATTATTTTAAATTATATGGAAGGATATTATTGTAAATTTATTTGTTTTTCATTTCCATTCCTATTATTATCCAACATTGGAATGTAAACAAATAATCATTTCAATCTTGCATTCCTAAATTCATCCAAATGCTAAAAATAGAATCATCAAATTCATTTCTCTCCACTAAAAAATAGGAATGGAAACAAAATATTCATTTTCATTCCCTATTCCGACGTATCAAACACCTCCTAAAAGGAAATTTTACTTTACAAGTATACTTAGAATGTATGGTTAATTCCTAGCATTCAAGTTCTGACAATTATTCAGTGGTAAACAGGAAGAAAGATTATAGAAAAAAGAATAAGAAAAGGAAACAAGGGTGAAAGAAAGGGTTTTACCTTATGGGCATAATTTTTTGAAAGAGCCAATTTATCTTCCAATTTGGTGTTCAGCTTCATTTTGATCTTCTTGTGCTCTTCCTCACGGAAAGTAGTCACCTAAGAATTATTTCAATTGTATTACAGTATAAATCAAAACTAGCATTGAACAGGTATGATAGTAGTTGTTGTTTGACATTAATTAAAAAAGTTAGGATCTGTTGAGTAACTGTTTTCGAAAACAGTTCTAAGAAACCGTTTTTTGATAATAGTTTTTGAAAATTAATGTTTTGTGAAACAAAAGTTTGTTTAGAAATCTAAAATATTTTTAACCCATTTTTAATATTTTAAAAATATTTTTATATCTAATAATTTATTTTTAATCATTCTCCATTTTTATATAATTATTTTTTTCAATTAATTATCAAAAAATAAGTGAAAACAACTACTATATAAGAAGGTGATAAAGTAAGGATACATATAGCACCATTCAAATTTTAATAACATTTTTTCATTCAATTTATTTTCAAAAAATTATACATTAAAAATACCTGGATGCCCTTTTGGCACAAAGCAATGGCTGCGAAATAAGCAACCTTAGAGAGCTTGCCTCTGAAGAGTACTTGAGTGGTTCCTTTTGGAATGCTGTTCAAAACAACAGCTACTGCTAAGCTGCTCCCATCCACCACCTTGATTTTGAGCTTAGGATTTAAATGGATATAAAGCTTACCATATAGATTAAGCTCTTCACCCTGCATAATTTTTAAATTAATTAAATAGAAATTTATTTTTAACAAAAACTTTTCAAATATGGACGATGAATTGCTGGAGGGCTCAAAATGAAAGAAGGAATTGAGTGTATTAATCATATATAAACTATAGACCAAGATGGTAAAATTATTTATAGACACAACAATTCTCTTCTAATCATTAAAGATTTACTTTTCTTAAAATGAAAGTAGGGGATGTGAATGAAAATAGGGTATGTAAGTGCATCTCAGATGTATAACAATCTATCATTGGTTCGATAAAAGATGGTTTAAGCCTCTATCAATCCAAGATTTTCTTGTGAAGTCATAATATATGGGACCTCCTCACAAGGGCTATCTGCCTGTCCCCAAAATCATATGGGACATTTTAATATCTCAATCAATTCCTAGTATTACATTAAAGTAGACAATACCCACATAGGAGGGATTTATGATATCTCAATCTGTTCTTAACATTATATTAAAGAAAATAATATTTATATAAAAGGAATTTATGATATCCCCATCAATTTTTAGTATTATATTAAAATGGACAATATCCATATGGAAGGATAACACTTGATTAAAGTGGACAATATCCATGTCATGCGAGGATGTAGATTGATATATAATGTCTCTACATCTATGCACGAAAGGGACCAAAAGGAATAGGGGGCACTTAAGAGAAAAAAAATATAACTGAAAAGGTAAAGGAGTAATAACTTGCCTGGTTGAGAAGACCTAAACTCAACACTTTAATGCCTCTTTGGTCTGCATCTAGTATGGCTTCTTCAATCAAGCTATTGATGGGCTCATTTTGCCATTTCAAGAAGTACTACACCATTCAACAATTGAGTCAATGAGTAATAACTAACTAGAAAAAAATCATTCTTAAAAAATAAGAAACAATGACAAAATACATTAATAAATTAAGAAAATAAAATAACAACAAAATATGATTCTTACTTGAACCCTATATTTTGGTATGACCCATGTTTGTAACTTGAGTTTGTTGAAATGGTTCCTTTCAAGAACAAATGTACGAGAACAAATCCAAATCAACATCATATACGAAGATGTTAGAGGCCACATTAGTCTCAAGTACCATTTGGAGATGTATGGTTTGGAGGCCACCGAGGCAAAACCTAGCCTTATATGATAAATGGAGTCTGGAGTTGTGAAATGGGTGAGATGCACTACATCAGGCGATTCTTCAGGCCTTATAAGTGATTTTTCATATAATACATCTGAAGATTTGTCCATAGTACCATACATGTAGTCGTAGAATGGCATGAAGAGTGAGTAATTGGTCCGAAATTGGGTGTGATGCAGAGAGTGAAACCTGAAATTTTTGAAGGAGTTAAAATCATTTATCATCAGAAACTATATATATGCTTTCTAACTAGTATTGAAAAAACTAGAATGTCATTTTTTTTTTAAATTGCTTGATTAGAAACCCAAATTTAGAAATTTAATCCTCCATTTTTTTCTCTTTTTGACAAGAATATCCTCTATATTTTTTTTTTTGTGTAAAAATAACAATTTATTTTAAAACCTATATAAAAATACTCGTAACAATGAATAATATTTATGTTGAAAAAAATATATTACTTTCAAGTAAAAAACATAGAAGATGTTAGATTCACAAATTAAGGATTACTTAATCCCTTTTCATTATTTTATTCTATTTTTTATGGACTAACTCTTATTACGAGGGATTGGATCAAAAGAAATATTTATATGTATATTACTATATTTCTTTCTATTTCTTCTTCTTTTTTATATCATGTAAGTGCCTTTTAATATAAGTAACTTTTAATGATGTAATTAAAGCAAAACAAAACATAAAAATATAAAAAAATATTAATACTATTTTTTATTGGTTCTTTCGTTTATATAACACACTTCCTAATTAATTTATTTCATAAAAATTATATGATACACTATGCCTCTATAACTTTGTTATTCAAATATTTGGAATACTTATTTTTAGGTGATCAATTTGTCACAATTTTAATTCTAATTTTTTTTTCTTTTTCTTTTTCTTTTGAATAAAATATTACATATTGATGTGTAAAATTTATTTTATTTTTAAATCATAAGTAAAAATGCTTAACAATAGTTCTACAATCCAATTACGAATATCCTATCATTATTTTTATATTTTTATTGTGTGTTTATTTAATTTTTAGTAATAAATTAAAATGAATAATTTTTAGACTTTATGGGTTTTATTATAATACAAGAGCTATTTATTTAATAGGTAATTGGAAAGACATTATCAATTTTATTGTTTTATATTTAAACTTTATTTATTTGTGATATAGGATCTATTTAGAGACTGTTTTTTAAAATAATTTTTTATTCTTCAATACAAAAAATATAAAAAATACGTTTAACAACCAAAAATTATTTTCTATTTTATCTTTGTAAGAATATAAAATAGGTACTTTTAGAAAACATCTTTTAATTATTTTCTATTATTTTCACTAAACATATAAAATAATTAAAAAAATACTAAATATAAAAATTATTTTTAAAATATATTTAAAAATATTAAAAACATATTAAAAATGTGGTTTTTAAATCGATTTTTATTCTTAAAAAAAAAAGTCAGATAACAATTTTCAAAAAGCGTACGTTTTAAAAAATAATTACCAAACATCCCATACTATTTAGTTCTTTGGATCATATACTTTGGTCAATTGATCCCCATGACCTGGATTTTCGTATAATTTAGTACTTGACCTTTCTATAAAAGCAAGAACACAAAAAGCTGGATGCTCTACCTAAGCAACGGTCATTTCAATAAATTTTGTACTGGGAAAAGGTATCTCCTGTCATATCAGATAGGTGCACCTTTGTGTAGTACTTCACCATGTCACATGTGATCTCACTTCTAAATTAATATCCCGGGTGGTCCAATGTTTTTGCCAGACATTTTATTTTTAACAATTTTAATTTTATTGAATCTATCTATTATTAGCAATCTTAAATCAAAACTTTCCATTTAAAAAAGGAATAATTTATTCATAATAGTTAAAAATAATCATAGACTAGAGCTTAATTTCTACAATTCTACCTAATAGTTGTCCTACCAATCAATGTTACAATAAAAATGTTGTCACCTGCCAAACACGTGGTAGTGGTACCACCAATGGCTACATGGGTCCCCCATACACCTACCAATGGGTGGTCCATGGCCAATTAAATACACTCCTTCTAACATTTTTAATTTTTAAAATTTATATTTCTACCTCGTAGATTATGGTATGTTTTCAAATGTTTTAATCACCCTAATATGTAACATTTTTTAATTGAATGTCTTCAAAGGCATGGCCTTATTTAATGCTACCC
Source organism: Vitis riparia (assembly GCF_004353265.1). Lineage (NCBI taxonomy): Eukaryota > Viridiplantae > Streptophyta > Magnoliopsida > Vitales > Vitaceae > Vitis > Vitis riparia. The sequence continues at coordinate 12,084,801 of NC_048445.1, forward strand.
AGTGTCTACATCATATTGTAAAACAAGAGATATTAAATTAAAGAGAAGCATAGAGTGATGGTAGGTGGGACTTACGAGGGGGTATACATAAGATACTTGAGGAAGGGAAATATGGAGAAGAGCCACTTGGGCACGAGCTCGAAGTTGCAGTGCCCCATGTTGTTCATGAAATCAATATAAGAAATGTAGCCAAAAAAAGCTACAACAGAGCTTGTTCCGGTGAAGATCATGGTCAGCAATGGTATTGAAAACAGCAGAAAATATCCGATATGCTCCGCAAAAGGATGAATGACAGCTGCCATACAATATAACAATATAATTAATATAATTGTGCTTACCGACCACGCATTGCATGACCTGCATGGCCGAATCCACCACACATTACTTCCTCTGGACCATGAATACCTTAAAGCCTTTTCGCATCTATGACTGTTTAAGACACTCGCATGCATAACATCAATTAAAGTAGTTTTATGTTTGCTTTAATGTGAAGTAGGATGCATTTGATCATCTTTTTTATTATCTATTTTGTGATAGACTTTTGTTGATTTGGAAAAAGTCATTCCAAAATATATGCTATAAGCCAATCCATCTTTTCATATTTTAAATTATTTCAACTAATAATTGTTTTTTATTTCTTTTTATGTATTTTTAGGTTACACATACTATGAATTAGTTTCTTTGGTTTAAATGAATATTATAAAATCCAAAAGTAATGGTTTTATAAATAAATCAGTGGTATCAAATAAGTGATATTATAATATATAATTTATATATTATTAAAATAAAAAATATAAATAAATTAAAAATCAATAATATTAATTTTTTTATCTTTGATATCATCAAATATAAGTATAAATATATTAATATTTTGAATTTTATTAAATTATATATATATAAATATTGAAATATTCAAAATAAAAGAAAATTTAATTATTAAATTTTAACTAATTTTAGAAAATATTATATTATTTTTATATAATATTATAAATCATTTTAAAAATATATACATTTTTCATTTGCCATTCTAAGCAACAAAATCATAAATTCCACATCTATGTGATAAGAAAAAAAAAAAAAAGGCTCTTATATTCATAACTCACCCAAGACGTAGAATCATTTTTTTTTTTTCCTTTTTTAAGTCTGCATAAAAGGATACTTTTCCCTTCTTCTTAAATATGCAAGAAATATAAGTTTTTATTTATTTTTTTTCTTTTTCCTATTTTAATTTTAGTGAAATAAAAAATTAGATGTACCAGAAGTAAAGCAAAGGCAGTTAAAGCTGAAAGGCAAAATATTAATTCTTACAGGTGATGGGCTCAGTGACGATAGAGGAATGGTGATGAGAATGGTAACGTGAGTAGAGATAATGATGGTGTAGAGCCCTGTGAAGCCAGTAATACAGAAACTCCACAGGACCCGTATGCAGCAGAATTGTAATAACCACACCATCTGCTCTCCAGAAGGGCATGTGAGAAGCCCCTGGAAGTATGAAATAGGCTATGTAGAATATGATCCCGTTGAAAATAATCTGGTCATCCCTACAAAACCAAAACACCATCAGAAAACTTGGGCTAAGACCTCCCACAAGGATTGATTTGAGACGTTAAATTTTGGTCAATTGATGTGATGCGTTTACCAGTTTCTTTCTCTGTCAACTTGCTCAAATTCAATGCCCTTGTCAACAATCCTGTTGTTGCCTTTGGCTGTTCGATGGCGAGAAAGTGAAATCCAAAGCTGGTTGTGGAGCATCCTCGATAACAGAAATGGGAATATTAGAAAGTGAGCAACGTCTCTCTCCTTTTCATCTTTCACTAGGAACGAGTGTATGGCATGAATCGCCCATGGTGCCAAGACCACGTACTTCAACCACATCAAACAACAAAGTAGTACAAGTGAAAAAATAAATAAATAAGATAGAATGAATATATTAATATGACTCGTTCTTGAAGCATGTATAGAAATATGCTTGAGTTTATAGAATGAATATATCTATAGGACTGTGATTTTGTTAACAATCATTGGCTTCTGAAAGATGTCTCTTGTCACTTTTTATGTTACGTGGCTCGTTCGTCCACACACAACAATCAAACATGGAAAGATCATGTACAGGGAGGCCCCTCTTCAGTAAAGAGAGAGAAAAAGAAAGAGAAAGAGAAGAGAAGAGAAGAGAAGAGATTTGAGATTGACTGAGAAGGAGTACCTTGAAGTTGCCAAGAGGCGTCCATGGCCAATCAGTGAGTATTCCGGGTTTAGAAGCCATATTTGATTTTGCTACTTCTCTTGAAGCAACGCATATCCTGAGGCAATGAGGAGTGAGGACTATATGTAGTGTTCAGAATTCTGCTGCTATCAATGCAGATGCGATTTCCAACACCTAACAACCAGCTACTTGTCAAAAAGACGAAGCTTTATGCCAGAACTTATTAAATCCTGTCCATCTCATCATTTAAATTCTAACCTAAAAACAGAAACGAAGTAACATTTTACGTACTTACAGCATTGACCGTCCTTTTACTTCAAATTTCAAGAGTGAAGAAAATTTGATTGCATGTCCAGTTTTATTGATTTATTGATTTATTGATTTATTGATGAAGACGTTACACCAAAACGTCCTTCCTACACATCAAGGGGACATTTTTCTTTTAGTACACATAGTTAGCTAGCATTAAAGTCGGAGAACTGTGTTTTGGGCTCAAAAATTAAGATCTAGTCCTTTATTAATTTCTAAAATACCCTTAACCCTTAGTATAAATTTCAATTTTTATGTTTTTTTTCCTTTTCTATTCCCTATTAAGTATTACTCATTTCTAACTTTTTTTTTTTTTCTTTTTCTTCTGATCTATATTTCTATTTTATGTCAAATAAAAAACAATAATGTTTTTCTTTTTCTTTTTTTCTTTTTTAAAGATATTGAATTTTTTTACTCTTATTATAAGTAATTATAAAAATTTTGGGATTTTCATCCAAAGATTTTTTATCTTTTAGTTTAATTTTCATTTTTTATTTTCAATTTATATTAGCCTTTCATTTATACTTTTATCTTATTTTTAATTATTTTTTTATATTTTCTACATTAACCATATTTTAAAATTTTTAAAAATTGACTATCACTTCACTCTTATTATATATATTAGCTTTTAAATTTTTAATTTTTTGATTTTAAAATTTTTTAAAAGATAAATTTATTGAAAAAAATAATTAAAATATGAAGTTCTAATATTATATTAATAATTTTTCTTATCTAGATAGACTAATGCAAAATTTTTTGACAGACTAATGCAAAGTATTTTGACTCACAATAAGAAAATTGTCAATACAATTTTTTAGTGAAACTTTAGAAATTAAATTTCAAATAAAATATATTATATAAAATTTCATCCATATGCATACATTATGTGCCACATAATGCGTGAACCATGTTTCCAATGGTTTTATTTAAAAAATGATATAAAACGTAAAAACAAAATTTTTCCCTAAACATAATTATTAAGGTAAGTATTTGAATTGTTATATGCAAGTTAAATAAAGTATATGAAATAAAAGAATTTGTGGTAGGAGAGCGTATAATCCTTAGATGACAAGAAAAAAAAAGTTATTCAAAATGTATAGTCTTGTATACACCTCTTGTACAATTAGTATAATTACCTTGTATAATGGTATAAATTTCATATATATGCATAAATTATATCCACATAAGTGTGTAAACTATGTTCCCAATAGTTTGACATTTAAAATAATTAAAAAAAATAAAACGTTATTTTAGTTTATTTTCAATGCAAAATGTAATTAAAAATAAGACAAAGAAATTACTTTAAAACTATTATTTAAGCCAAGTTTATTTATTTATTTCCTTTTATTTTTGGAAATAAAGAAAAAAGAATAAAAAATTTATTTAACCATAAGAAATATGAATATAAGATCAGTTACGAAATTTATTTATTTATTTCATTTTATTTTTGGAATTAAAGAAAAAAAATAAAAAATTTATTTAACCATAAAAAATATTAATATAAGATATGTTAAAAATAGAAATAACCCCAAATTTATTTACTTTTTTCATTTTATTTATTTAAATTAGAAAGTAATTTATTTTAATAGATCAAATCTATTACTTTGTTAATTATGGATATATTAAAATTTTCTATTAGACAAAAAATAAATAAAGAAAATAAAATTAAAAAGAGTAATAAATATATATAATTTAGTTATTTAATTATTTTTCATGTAAAAGATAGTCACACAAAAAACACATAATTGACTAATTCCTTTGTTTAATTGTAAACATACTATATATATATATATATATATATATATATATATATATATATATATATATATATATATATATATATATATATTTTCTTCTTAAAATAACTAATGGAAAAAAATAAAAATGGATAATCAATGAATAAAATTTAATTCTTTTTATTATTTTCATATAAAAAATACTACATTTTCAATTTTTATTTTTAAAAATAGTTTTCATTTTTTAATTAAATGTTTTTTCAAAAAGAAAATATAAAAAATATAAATCATATTACCATTTTTTTAAGTATTTTTTAAACATAATTTTTCTTTATTTATAATTTAAAATGGAAAATAATGCTGATTTTCAATTATTTATATATAAATTTTTTAAAAAAACAATGAAAAATCCAAAATTTTAAAATAGAATTATTATGGTTGCGTGAATAGTGGTGTGAAAATTGTTAAAATCCAAATTTTAAAAAAGCTTAGGTGAAAGGTCATCGGGTATTTTAGTTCATCACTATTTTATATCCTTTAAATGTAATATATGAAAATTTAAAGGGTATATTGGTCTCTTAATATTTTATATCATTTTTATTAATTATGTAAGTTATATGGATCAAATATTAATTTTTGGACCCAATCGACCAAAACACAATTGTCCCAAAATTAATTAAAGACCATACTTATATAATGTACTTAGGATTTGACATGTATTATTATCAGCCTTCCACTTCAAGTTTTCAATGATGGTTGTTGAAGAAACATCAAAATTTATTGATTCGTTTGTACAAATGGTGTATCCAATCACACCATAACTAGTAACACGTTTGGTTTGGTTTATCTTCCAAACAATTAATGACTTGCTTGTGGGCCATACGTGTTTCATTTTGGCACCATACACAAGTGTCCATGTGTTTTATCTTTCTGATTCCAATTAACTTTTGTTAGTGAGCTGATCGCTACTTCCCACCAAATTCATGTACTTCATTCTGAAGACGTAAAGAGTTGATATACCAAAGCAATATGGATGCCTCCTCTTCTATTTGCATCCAGCTTTTTCTTTCAAGTTTTTTTTTTTTTTTTTTTCGTTTTTTGACCTCATTCACCCACCTACTGGGTCTAAATTAAACACTGAAATTATAGTAGCTAGGTGAAAGAAAAATGTGATAAGACAAAAAAAAAAATTAAGGAACATAAAAAATAAAAAATAAAATTTAAAATTAATAAATTATTTTTATATATTATTTTAAATTTATTGAACTTATTTTAATTATTTTATGTAAAGATTAAATAATTTAAAGATGTATAACTTTTTACTAAAAGTAAAATTAAGGATAAGTTAAAGAGAAGAAGTAGAAAAGAGATAAGAGTTATAATAATCTAGGTTAGATATGTTAACTAATATTTTTATCTCTTAATCTTTTTCTTTTAATTTTGGTAAAAGTGAATGAAATATTTGATCGTAAAAATAATGAAATATTTATATTTTTATTATTTTTATTACAATATATATATATATATATACCAAAGTTGAAAAAAGCATATTACACAAATTTAATATATTCTTAAAAAGGTATTTTCTATTGAAAAATTACCAAGCATATTTTTTTAGTCTAAAAAACAATTTTCTCCTTTTAAAAGCAAAAAATTCAATTAACATTGATCCATATGAATGACAATGCAAATGCCTTAACAAAACTAATTAATACTGATAAATTCAGTTGGTGCAAATCCTGTTATGGTTTGACAGTAATGTAAGTGGCATGTGATAGGGTAAAACATATATAGAAGAATGACTTTAAAGTGAAAAAATGTTAAGGTTGAAAGTCATCCCACCCCACGTTAGAAGATGACAAAAATGGGAAGTCATCCCACGCCAATTTTATTCATCCCAAAAAAATATTCATTTTTTATCTAAGCTTTCATGTTCTCTCTTCTTAATTGAGAGAAATGTTGTAACTTTATGTTGATAGTGGATATTTTTTTTTTTTGTCTTGTCCCATAGATATTTTCTTTTTAATTAAGAGGGTTTTACCATATAAGTACTTTTATTCATTATTTTATTTATTACTCTATTTTTTTCTATTATCATTATTCTATTTTCAAATTATCGTTATGAGTATCATTCCATAACAATTACATGACCAGTAAAGGCAGTATATTTAAGATGAAAAGCGAGGGTTGAATTTGTTAATTATTTTAAAACCAGAGCTCAATACTTTTCGCTAAAGAATATAAGTATGAGACAATTTTGGGAGAATTATTGAATTATACACGGAATGAAAATAAAACTAATAATTTAGGTGTGGTTGGATGCACATCCTATTTTCTATTTTTGAAAATAAAAGATAATAGTGACTTCCATCTAAAATATAGGAAGTCTTAGAAATTTACTTCAAACACAAATGTTATATTTGGTCGCTAAAGATTATGTTTAGGTTTTGGAAAGTATTAACGAAAAAAAAAAATACTCATGTTTGATTCTAGAAGGAAAATATAAAAGAAAATAAAAAATAAGTAAAATTAGTTATAAATTTATGTGTATTTAAATTATTTAATCTTTATATTAAAGAGTTAAAATAAGTGCAATGAATCTAAAATAATGTATATAAATATACTTTTTTAAATATAAAAGAAAATCAAATATAATTAAAATTAGTTAAAAATTTATGTATTTTAAAATTATTTATTCTTTATGTAAAATAGTTAAAATAAGTACAATGAATTTGAAGTAATGTATATAAATAATTAATTAACTGACATTTATTTTTATTTTTCTTTCCTTTCATTTTTCTGTTTTATTTTATTTTCCTTGTGTTTTCCCTTATATTTTCGAAGGACCAAACATAACAAAAAAATTTTAAAGAAAGAAGAAAAATGGTGAGGAAAATGATTTTGTCATGTTTAATTGTATTATGAAAAATATTAAAGAAAAAAAAATTGGTAAGAAACTTATACATTTTCAAATTATTTAATTTTTATATAAATATAAAAAGTTAAAATAAGTAAAATGAGTATGAAGTAGTGTATACATAGATAATTAATTGATTTTAAATATATGTTTTATTTTCTTTCATCTTTTATTTTCTTTTACTTTCTGTTTATTAGGATATTGAGTCTTGTTTATATGTTGACAATTTTGTTCTAATTTATATTTGACCATAAAAGTCTTTTTAGATGGTGCCTTACTCTCCATTAAAAATCAAGGGTTGCTGTTCGTCCAACCAGAAAGTCACATCTAGAAATGTTTGACTTGTGGCATATAAAGACTTATTTGAGATATAAAAGGTTCGAATAGTGGATTTTGATTGATAGGTCTTAGACCTTGTGGTTTTTTATCTCCATAGTTTACGAGAGTTTTCCACTTAAAAATCTCATGCCTCATTGTCTATCTCTTTAAATTTCATATTACGTTTAAATTGCTTAGAATAAGTTAATTTCTTTTAACTTAATATCTTGTAGGATCATTCTAAAAAGTTTATATTTTTTCTTGCATATATTCTATTTGAAGATATTTATCTTGAATATATTGGATTGATTGGTTAATTGGTTATTGAGTTTGTTAGGTTGGTTATTCTTGTGGTTATTATTTATCCCTAATATTCTTCAACATATATTGTTAATATTTGGATATCAACTAACCATGATAAACATCAGATTTTTTTTGGGGTAAGAGAAATTGATTATAATTCACAAATATTGATTTAATTTTTTTAAAATCACCTATTCACCCTTGGGATGTTCCTTATTGGACTTTTGGTTATTCAAAGCAATACCCATATTTTTTCACTCTCTATTTTATTTCCTTCATGTTTTATCTCACATTTTTCTAAAACCAAATATAGTCAAAATGATTTTTAAAAATTGTACAAAAAAATTGTAATATTTAAAAAATTTAAAACCTCAAATTTTAAATTTGTTGCATTTGTAAAGTCATGTATCTCTAAACTACCCTTTCCTACTTATTACCTTGTTTGGACACCACTTGGCTACTATGTCAGCTAGGGGATAGGTGGGAAATGGAAATGTAAAGGAAATGGATCAACTATTGTCTAAAAAAATAAATAATATGGTGAGGTTAAAAGGAGTTTAATTTATTTAAGTAAATAAAATGCGAGTATGATGCATAGGAAGCTAAGATGGTGTCAGTTGGGTACACCACCATGTCAATGACTCAATGGTTGGAAGTATTTATGAAAGTTCCTTAAAAGAAAAAGAGTGGTTTTATTTGTCCTCCTTCGGATGAATTGGTATTTGACACAGTGATGATTTTCAAATACCCATGGGCACAAAGTGATGAAGATGAAGTAGAGGTAAACTAACACAAAGTGACAGTGATCGATGAAGTAATATGACGACTTTTTTTTTTCTTCTTCTTCATGGGTACGACTTTTTTTTCAAATATTTCTCAATTTTGGTTACTGTATGGTGTTTTTTTACTGTGATTTGAAAAGGAAAAAAAAACAATTTCTAGATATAACTTGAGAATATTATGGTAACTCATATGATTCAACCATGTAAACTCAAAATGTCGACTAAATCAACCTAGTTTAATTAGTTCCTAGCTGAATTTATGTTTAAGAAGGTATTAGGTATCGAACTCGGTGCAAAAAACGCTTAGGCCGATACAACTTAGTTGATACTTAGAACCTCGAGAGAAAATGATGAGGTTGCTCAAACCAACTAAAAAAACCAATGTTCTAGCAGGGTAACACCTAGGGGTTGGGTAGGTGAATGGGTGTATTTCAAATATTTTAATATATAAGTTGAAAATTTTAATCCAATTAAACATTTGAGAATTATTTAATCCTCTTTAAATCAAAACTCTATATAAGAAATCAGGAATGATCAATGACAATCCAACACACAAGAGATAAGAAGTTTTTTATATGGAAAACCCTCATGTAACATGTAGAGATAAAAAACTATGGGATCTAAGACCTCAAATCTAAAATCCATTATATGAAATTGTAATACATATTTTTACTTGTCAAACATTGCCTAAGACTTACTCTCCAACACTTATATCATGATTCACATCCACGACTCATCACCTTGAGCGCTCCAATGAATTTGCCTCAGGCTTTGAGGGGATGTAAGTCTCTTCAACAGCCTAGAGTTCATTCAAAGAACCTTTGAGAGCTTTTAGGAATGGTAGGGAAAGTTAGTATTTTCTAAATGAGAGCATCCAATCCTAAAACACATTTAAGAAAGGTGTGTATAGGCCTAAGAGCCTAGGGGTCAGAAATAGAATTTTTTACAAGATAAAATCTCAAATTTCCAAAAGTTAATTAAGACATTCTAGTTCAATTTTAAAACTTCTGATCCAATCCTACCTTCTCAAAAAAGCTAACTTACCTTTAATTAAACTTTTCAGACTTACCTGTGATTGTTCGATTGATTTGAACAACAATCTTGAATCTTTAATGGAGAGTAAGTTATTGTTTAAAACAATCCTATGCTAGAATAAAAAGGAACAAAATTGCCAAATTTGACAGCAAAACATACTATCCTAAAAATCTTCCCCTTTGGCAATTTTGTGACAAAATAAAGTTACATAAACCCCCCTAAAACTTTCAAACAGAGTTTACATAACACTTAGTAACACTTGTCTAAACCTATTCAATCGACTATATGCAAAGGACAATCCAATAGTACAAAATATCCCTATATTTGTAACCTACACATGCCAAACATAAATACCTAAGGTAAAATAGTATATGGAAAATGATATAAACAAAATCAAATCAAGATAATAAGAAAAATAAATCAAGAATGCAATTCATGCACACATGTGAATCAATCGAAATCAATCTTGTGTGCCTACCATTTTTTGTTGCAAAATATGATTAAAAAAAAGAGAAGAAAATATGACATAGAAGGCATGAGAACCGATATCCATAGATAGACAAAAAAAGGTTCATCCATAAGAGAGAATGAGAAGCATACATCCAGACCAAGTAAACAAAACAATAAAGAGAAATCCGAGCCTACATAACTTTAATGTACACAAAATGGATTAGAAAAAGCAGTGATAAAGCTAAAAACTTCAAGGGCTCAATTTAATTGAATAAACTTGAAAAATTAGAAAGAACAGTGATAAATTAAATTAAAGATCCAAAGAAAAGATTTCAATCAAATAAGACCAAGTTACTAAATCCAAAGAAATCATTAATCACGATCTCAATTTGGAAAGAAGATCAATATAGATCAAAGTATATGAGGTTCAAAATGAACCAATGGTAATGATTTTCAAGGAAATTAATTTATTGTCTAATTTTATATTTCAAATTTGAATTTTTAGAAATTACTAAACTATGTCATGATCTAATTAATTCACATTCAATCAATTTAATTTAAGTTCGTCAAATTTCGATTTAACATGACATTTGTTGATCTACATAAAACACAATGTTATGCCCCTTCAATTATATATCATTATTTTTTCTTTTCTTTTTGTTTTGAGAAGTGGAGACATTGTACACCATATATGGAAACCATACTTTCACCGTGATTGCATTATTCCACTTATGGGGTGTTTCCAAATATTGCATGTAATGACATAAAAATCTTAGAAGGAATCTTTGATTTCATTTCCAATATGTCGTTATTCACTTTGGAAAACAAAATATTGAACATAGTCAAACAAGATATGCTTATTAAAATTGACTAGACATGGTATTCATTACTTCCAAAGAAAACAAAAACTATTTTATTAGTTAAACTTAAGAAGATTCTCTATCAATCACTTACCAAGGATTATTCTAGATTTCTCACTATATAAGAATTTTTATTTACCTTGATTCTTTACCTTAAAAACAATTAAAGATATTCCAAGAAAATAAATTCAAATCTTATGGATCTAATACATTAACCTCAGACCTTAAACTTAAGAAATTTTAAATCTTATTAATAGAATAAGTAAATTAGGTAATGTGAATCACCCTAAGAAAAATTGGAATAGGCCTAGAAACAAAAGGAAAAAGACATTAAAAGCATAGATGTTTAGGCCTATACCATATGACCTTAGTCAATTAGTCATATACCCAAAGATTTCCTAAGGAACTCAAGCTTAAGAAAATATAAGGGCTTTGTGAATATATCTGCCAATTGATGCTTTGTTGAGACGAACTCTAAGGAAATCACCTTGTCTTCAACAAGATCTCTAATGAAATGATGATGAATTTTTATATGCTTAGTTTGGGAATGAAGAATAGGTTTTTTTGGATATGTTAATTGTATTAGAGTTGTCACATAAAACATTCATAGTATCTTGCCCAATGCTAGAGTTATTGAGCATTTGTTTTTTCTAATGGAGTTGGGTACAACAACTTCCTATGGCTATATATTTCGCTTCCACAGTGGATAAGGATATCAGATTTTGCTTCTTACTTAGCTAAACAGCTAAGAAATCACCAATAAAGAAGTGCTTGGAGTGCCTCTACATTTCTAGTGTAGTCGACATGGGAGTAACTAGCAATCACACATGAAGAGTCAAAGGATGAAACAAACCATAGTCTATTGTCCCATTCACATAACAAATTATTCTTTTTACTTAAGTTAAATGAGATTCTTTGGGATTAGCTTGGTACTAAGCACATGCTCCTACACTAAAAGAAATGTTTGGACAACTCACAGTGAGATATAAGAGACTTCCTATAATACTATTATAAAGCTTTTGCCCAACATCCTTTCCATACGTGTCCTTGCAAAACTTAGTAGTGGTATTCATAGGTGTCCTAAAGTGCTTAGCAAACTGGAGACCAAATTTCTTCACTAACTCCCTAGTATATTTGGACTGAGATAAAAAAAAAAAAAAATTGTCATTTTTGAGTTGTCTAATATGCAATCCTAGGAAAAAATTAAGTTTGGCGATCATGCTCATTTCAAATTCCTTTTTCACATCCTCAGCAAAACTAAGGGCATGATCACTCAAAGTAGCTCCAAAGGAAATGTCATCAACATAAATTTGAGCCACTAAAAGCCTAGATTTTATCCTATGGATGAATAGTGTTCCATCAACTCCCTCCTCTCTCAAATCCTTTTTCTAAAAGATAAATTGTAAGTCTTTCATACCAAGCTTTAGGTGCTTATTTAAGTCCATACAAATCTTTCTTTAACCTATATACATATCAGGAAGTTTGGGATCCTCAGAGCCCTTAGGTTGCTCAACATACACTTTTTCAGTAAGTATCCAATTCAAGAAAGCACTTTTAACATCCATTTGGAATAATTTTATTCCCAATGAGTATGCTATAACTAGAAGGATTCAAATAGATCCTAACCTAACTATAAGGGCAAAGGTTTCCTCAAAATCGATTCCCTCTATTTAGGAGTATCCTTAAGCTACAAGTCTAGCCATATTCCTCCCAATGATCCCATTTTCGTCTTTTTTATTCTTGAAAATCGAGTTAGTGCCTATCACATTTTTATTCTTAGGTTAGGGATTAAATACCACACTTCATTCCTAACCAACTGATTTAACTCTTCCTATAGTGCGATAGTCCAAGATTCATCTCCTAGAGTTTTCTCCACATTTTCTTACTCTAATTGGGAGGTATAACAAAAGAAGCATATTTTATTGTGTCTTGATTGTCTCATTGTTACCATGGAGTCATTCATATTTCCTATTATATTTGAGATAAGGTAATTTTTTGGTACTTTGAATTTATTTCTAGTACTCACTTCACTTGGCTTAGCAACTTCAAGTGGCTTTTTATCTATATTTGGGTCAACCACCTTTTCTAGGATGTTTTTAGGGGTATCCATAGTCTTATCCATTATCTCAAGGATATCTCTAATGGATTCATGGGGTAAACTATAGAAGTTATCATCTTCAATAGGGTAACACCTTGGGAGATTGAATGAGTGTATTCCAAAGATTTTAATATAATAATTAAGATTTTTAATCCAATTAAACCTTTGAGAATTAGTTAATCCTATTTAACTCAATTAAACTATGTAAGAAATTAGAAATAATCAATGACAATCTATCACACAAGAGACAAGAGGTTTTTTGCATGGAAAGGTTAAACGACAACCTTGAATCTTCAATGGAGAGTAAGTCAATGTCTAAAAAGATCTTATGCCAAAATAAAAAGGAACAAAATTGCCAACAAAAAAAACAAAACATAATGTTCGAACACCAACCTCTCTCCACTATCAAGTTAATGATAAAAGGGTAAACAAATCAAAATAATTATTTTTTATTTAATTTTTTTTTGTAGGTACCTCATTCTTAATTAGTGGAATTTTTATTTTTATTTTTTTATAATTGTTCTTTACTTAGTGGCCACAATTCTCTATTGTCCAAAATACCAAGCCTAAATTACATAAAACTCTGGCCAAGAAAAACTGAAAAAAGAGTCGCTACGTCTTTTGTAGTACTCCTGGTATCGTCCTCAACCACTGACCTATGGAAGTTGTTAAACTAGGTCTAAAAGATTGCTTTTTGCTAAATTCTTGAATTAGAAAAAATAAACATTTGATTTGAACAAAATTGAATTTAATAAAATAAATCTTAAATAAATTGCAAAAGAATGATTGATTTCTAATTCAAATGCTTCAAGATTGGGGGTTCCACAATTGGGTATCAATTTTGATTAGTCTTAGGGTATTCAGAATGTGGGATTAAACAAGATCAACTTGAGTTCCACAACTCGGGGTTGCATCCATATCCTAACTTTTAATATTTTATTCCATTACTGAAATACCAAATAGATGAATGGGTATGAAAATTGGGTTTAGGTCTAGAAGTTAGGCCTTTACCACTCTGTGTAGATTTGTCATAGGATAGATAACAATAACAAAACCTCAGATAACTAGGGAAAAAGAATTACCAAGAATCCCTAGTATCAAGGAATGGGCTATTGTACCATCCCCTAATTCAAACTAACATTGAGGATATTTCTATCTTCATCTATTATGCCTCAACCCTTCATTCATCCCATTTTTAGTTTGATTTTACCCATTGTTTTCCCTTAGCTCTAACCCTAGGTTTTCATGTTTCACACCCTAAGATGACTTTTTAGCCTCTCATGGTGGTGATTTCACTCACACTATCCATAAAAGAAGAATAAAGAACCATTCTTGAATAAAAAGAAATTAGAAACAATTAATTAAAATAAAGAAAACAAATTGAGAATCTTTAATGTTTTTTTTTTCTTTCCCTAAGAAAATCCAAGAACATCTAATAATTCTCAAACCCCCCAAAAAAAGAACTCTAATGCCCTATTGTAGACCCTCCATTTTGTTCTCTTAGCACATGTCCTATTAGGTATTTGTTTGATACTTTACAACAATTTCCTGGTGGCCCATTACTACTCGTGTAGCCTATTTTTTTAAGCCACCTTAGAGACTTTGGTTGAGGGATTTACCTAACCCCATTGTGACTCTTGGCAGCTCTATTTAGACTTAGTACACTCTAGGCCCATTAGACACACCTGGCCCATTAGGCACCGCTTAGGCCCATTAGGCACCACCTTAGGCCCACTTAGGCACTTTAGGCCCATTTAGGCACCCTAAGCCCACTTAGGCACCTTCGACACCCTAGGTCCACTTAGGCACCCTAGGCCCATTTAGGTACCCTAGGGCCACATAGGCATCTTAGGCCCATTTAGGCACCTTAGGTCCATTTAGGCACCCTAGGCCCATTTAGGCATCCTAGGGCCACATAGGCATCTTAGGCCCATTTAGGCACCTTAGGTCCATTTAGGCACCGTAGGCCCATTTAGGCACCCTAAGCCCATTTAGGCACCCTAAGCCCATTTAGGCACCCTAAGCCCATTTAGGCACCTTAGGCCCATTTAGGCACCCTAGGCCCATTTAGTCACCCTAGGGCCACATAGGCATCGTAGGCCCATTTAGGCACCTTAGGCCCATTTAGGCACCCTAGGTCCATTTAGGCACCGTAGGCCCATTTAGGCACCCTAGGCCCATTTAGGCATCCTAGAGCCACATAGGCATCGTAGGCCCATTTAGGCACCCTAGGTCCATTTAGGCACTTTAGGCCCATTTAGGCACCCTAGGCCCATTTAGGCACCTTAGGCCCACATAGGTATCGTAGGCCAATTTAGGCACCTTAGGCCCATTTAGGCATCCTAGGCCCATTTAGGCACCTTAGGCCCACATAGGTATCGTAGGCCAATTTAGGCACCTTAGGCCCATTTAGGCACCCTAGACCCATTTAGGCACCTTAGGCCAACTTAGGCACCTTACATCCATTTAGGCACCTTAGGTCCATTTAGGCACCCTAGGCCCATTTAGGCACTTTAGGCCCATTTAGGCACCCTAGACCCATTTAATCACCTTAGGCCCATTTAGGCACCCTAGGCCCATTCAGGCACCCTAGACCCCTTTAGATCATTTTTTGCATGGGCATGGTTTGCATGGCTTGCATGGTTGCATAACTCGTATGGCTTGCATGTGCTTGATTTTGTTTTTTGTTTTTTGTTGTTTTTGTTGTTTTTTATCTTTCTCTATTTATTAGTTTTATTCATTTATATTTTTAGAAAATTGCATGAGCTTAATAATCATATTCATTTTGTTTTTATTTATCAATTTATTAATTTATTTTGATAGAGAGTTGCTTGAGTTGATAATTCATTTTAGTTATGCATGTGATCTATATTTTTAATTTCGTTTAAAATTACATAATTTGGATTTTTAATTATTAGTTACATATTTTTTTATTTATTATTCTAACCCTTATTTTTCTATTTTTTTATTTGTTATTTTTTGTTTTGTTGCCCGGGATTTTACATACTCCATATTGGAAAAAAGATTATTGAAAAAGATGATTATGGGAATGGATGATTATGGGAAGAAGATTAAGAAGGTTGGGTTTTGACAAGTGAAAGGAAAGGGTGCAGTGTGTATGTGGACAGGAAGTGTGGTTGTGTTCAAAAAAAGAAAAAGGGAAGAAGGTGGTATGAAAAGGAAGAGACACGATTCAAAAGAGAAGAAATGGTGCAGTTACACCATGGGGAGTGAGGGTGCACGTTGAGAGAAGGTACAGAGGAGAAAGAAAGAGTGAGGATGATTTTTTCTAGAGAATGGGAGGAATCAGTCCGGGTTTTGAAAGGATTTTTTTGAGGTTACTGTTTGGAGGAAATCAATCCACGTTTCAGAGAAGAAGTAAGGCTGATTTTTCTCCAAAATTGGAGGAATCGGTTTGGATTTTGAAAGGATATTTTTTGAGGCTGCTGTTTGGAGGAAATTAGTCTATGTTTCAGAGAATAAGTGAGGTTGATTTTTATGGAGAATTAGAGGAATCAGTTCGGGTTTTGAAAGGCTTTTTTTGAGGCTGCTGTTTGGAGGAAATCAGTCCACATTTCAGAGAAGAAGTGAGGCTGATTTTATGGAGAATTGGAGGAATCAGTCCTGGTTTTGAAAGGATTTTTTGAGGCTTCTGTTTGGAGGAAATTAATCCACGTTTCAGAGGGGATTTTGGGGTTGCTATTTGAGTGATTAGTCCACGTTTCAGAGATCCTTTTTGGGGCTGCTGTTTGAGTGATCAGTCCATGTTTTAAAGGATTTTTTTAGGCTGTTGTTTAGAGGAAATTAGTCCATGTTTCAGAGGGGCTTTTGGGGCTGCTATTTTAGTGATCAGTCCATGTTTCAGAGAGCATTTTTGTGGCTGTTGTTTGAGTGATCAGTCCGTGTTTTAAAGGGGCATTTGAGGTTGCTGTTTGGAGGAAATTAGTCCACGTTTCAGAGGGGATTTTGGGGCTGCTATTTGAGTGATTAGTCCGTGTTTTGAAAGAGCATTTTTGGGGCTGCTGTTTGAGTGATCAGTCCATGTTTTGAAGGGGTGAGGTTGTGATTTTCACAGAGAGGATCAGTCCATTTTTCAGAGGAGAAGAGCCGGCTGCTGTTTTCAAAGAGAATCAGTCCATGTTTAGGAGTGATTCGGGGCTGCTGTTTTCAAAGAGGATCAGTTCGTGTTTCAAAAGAGAGGTGGGCCGCACCAGAAAAGTTTCGGAAAGCAATACTGCATCAAGGAGCCGCACCAACAAAAGAGCCAAACAACAACGTTTTCTTTTCCTCTACTAAAGGTAAATTTTGAACACATTAGTTTGTTAGTGATTTTCAATTTTAAGTTTTGATTCTTTTTAGAACTTATATGGATTATATTTATTTTTTATATCAATTTTTTTTATATTCCTTTAGTTGTGTGATAATATTTTAGATTTAAGAATTATTGATTAATTATGTTAACATTTCATAATGTCTAATTCCAAGCTTTGTTTTTCTGGAGAACTTGATTGAACTTAACCAACATTTTGGATTGCATTTTGAGACATATCTGAATTTTATTTAGCCAAACATTAGGGTTGATATTGGGTAAGCTTTTCGGGTTGGATTAGCTTAGAATCAAAGGTTGCTTATTATTAAAGATCTGGGTTGCATCTTTGATCGAATATAAGATGATTTAGCCATGAAATATGGGTTGTTGTCAAGCTATTTTGAAATAAAAAATGTGGACTGATATTGCTGTAAAATCAAGGCTGGTTATAGAATGAAATTTATAAACACCATATTTTTCTATGAGAAAGCACCAAAATCCTCGAGAAAACCACAAGATTTTTAAATAAGAGTGCACCAAAATTTTTCTTTAAATGATATAGCCATCAGATTTTTCTATGAGAGAGCACCAAAATACTTGATAAAGCTACCGGATTTTTAAATAAGAATGCACCAAAATTTTTCTTTAAGTGATTTTTTTTATGAGAGAGCACTTAAATACTTGATAAAGCTACTAGATTTTTAAATAAGAGTGCACCAAAATTTTTCTTTAAGTGATTTTTTTTATGAGAGAGCACTTAAATACTTGATAAAGCTACTAGATTTTTAAATAAGAGTGCACCAAAATTTTTAAGTGAGATAGCCATCAGTTTTTTTTATGAGAAAGCACCAAAATCCTTGAAAAAGCCACCAGATTTTTAAATAAGAGTGCACCAATTTTTTTTTTTCAATTATTAAGTTGTTTAGAATTTTTGTTTTAGTTAAATCTATGTCTCCTCTTAGTGGTTTCTTTTAGTTGGATTGACCTCATTTGTTTATTAATTTATTTTTATTTTAGAATCTTAGTTTTAGTCAAATTTTTGTCACATCTTCAAATTGATAACTTTTTACTTTGATTGAATCCATTTAGTTTTAGTTAAATTTTTTGCCATGTTTTCAAGTCGACAATTCTAGTTATTTTTTAATTGAACTCTTTTAAGTTTTGAACTCAAACTTTTTTATTAAGAAAATAGCTCTTTTAAATGGGCATCTCGAATGAAGTCAAAATAACTTCTTTTCTTTCAAAAAAATGAATATTCTCCATCAATGATGTGGCTCCTAGATCCCAAGTGAAAGGGTAGCCAATAAAGAGATCCAAGTTAATATTCTTTTGTTTTCAAAACCCTTTTAAATTAGGAATGAAAAGAAAAATCTTCATTTTGAGTCCTGTGTTATGGATTTATCAAATCACATGGTTCCTTTTGCTTTCCTAAAATCATTCTCAAATGAATTTAAATCTTTTAACAATTTTTTTAAATAATAATAAAAATCCATTCTAGGAATTTAGTGGAAAGATCTCACTTTTTTAAAAATAAAAATAAAAATATGCAGCTTAGTTTTATCCCAATTGTACTCATTTTTCTCAGTTTCCAAAACTTTATTTTCTTAACATAGGTTTGAGTTTGTGTTCCCAAGCTAATGGGAATACACAAGTTAAACTTGTGAATATTAACTGGGGACTTGATAGGACCCCAACATAAAATAATTTTTCTAAAACTCATCTTTCCTGCCACTTTAGCTACTTTCTATAATCAAAATCATCAAATTTTTTAGGAATTGTATACAAGATGTGTGTGATAATTGATGTTTTCGTATACTTTGATAATTTTTGCTATGCTAATTAGATAACAAGCATGCTAGGATTTCTTTATTTTATTATTATCTAACCCCTCATGTCTTATGGAAGCGCATTATAAGTTATCTATGCTATCCAGGTATGCCCCCTAACACCCACCTTCTAAATTTAGTGAATATGCTTGTCATTGTGAATTATGCCTATGATCGATAGTGCTTGGGTATCTTGATATTTGTTTTATTATTCAATTATTTCTGATAAAGCGCATGTTGGATGATATATTATTTGAACTAACTTTGGTGTTTTGTGATAGCGCATAAGAAGCAGTCCAAGTATGCACTCTAAATTTTCTCTCTGATTTGTAATTGGTTTTCTTATTTAGCATGTTATTTTTTGGAAATCACCTTAGTCTACCTAGATACCCTCAATCAACCTATTAATTTTCACATTCCCCTCAACTTAGTTAGTAGAGACATTTATAAGGCTTAGAGGGGTGCTACCTCTTAGAGGTACCTTTCCAATAGGTATCCTAATCCCCGGACCCAAACTCAGGTTTTTCAAAGTCATGCTTTTCCAAAACTGTGGAGTCATTTTTTTAGGGGTTTTCTTTCTTATTTTATTTTACCTTTAAAATAAAAATAAAATAAGTAGCAACTCCAATTTTTCCAAAATTAAAATTTTCACCAATAAAAAGTGAGTCTTGCCGGTCGAGTGGGGGCGCAAGTGAAATGTGGGTCCACACCTATTTATAGACTAAAAGTTAAGTTGACACATAGCAAGATCTTAGAGAGCATGTAAAATCTTCTTTAAAAATCAAGGGCTCTCAATAAAAGTTGTAAAAATTTGAGTCACGGGAGACTTCAAAGAAAAGATGTTGATTTCGCATGAGGATGATCCATATCTCATGATGATGCGAAATATAAATGGATTGATAGAATTCTAACATCATTTTAGAGCATTTGGCATGGTTGTGCAAAAAGTCACATGTTCATGCGACACTGATTTCCATGCTACTGCAAAAACCATCTATCTGGTTTTTTTCTCACAATCATGCAAAACTGACACTCTTTTGATTCCTCTTTGCATAGTTCTCTTCAATCATCCATATCTTCCTCGTTTCAACTCTGATTTACACACCGTTTGAAGATTTGAATTCTTGGCTTTTCAAGCTTTGAAACCATATAGAACATGTAAAAAAATTACCTCAATGGGTACTCTAAATATCACCTCAAAATCATAATATATGTTGTTATTAGAATTTGAGTTCCAATTGGAATGTATGAACTTAAGCCATATCCTTCAACCTTCTTTCTCATGTTTGCTTGATCTCTAACTCTTTCCATAACCTTCATTTCTTATCTCTCATGCTATGAATTGATTTACTTTCATTTGTCAAAATTTTCATCATGCCTCACACTCTTGGAGCTTATTCTAAGCATGTTTATTTTCTTTTCTACCATGAGTGAAAATGACTTCTCCAACTTGCATCCTTTTTATTCTTTAAACCTAAGATTTAGCTCAAGATATATGTTAGATGCATGGCTAGGGTCTTAACAAAAATTCAAATTAAGTTGGGTGAATTGAGCCTTTACATTTTCATAACCCCTTTCTATATGTGCCATTAGAGCATAATTTGAGGCTCTAATCACTTAGGGGGTTATGGAAATGTTTGTGGTACTTTATTCTTTGTGGAATTCCCCTTTTATAATTTTTGTTTCTGTGGTATTGAAAGAGTTGGTTACTGAGCATTTTTTAATGACTTCAATATTTTTCTCTTTGATGCTTTGACTGTGCAGTGGTTAAATACGGGGTTTGGTAGTTACGTTAAAGTGTTTTTACCATCCCTTGGGTTAGGCTTCCTTTGTGGTGATGGTCTTGCACTCAAGGTTAATCTATGCTTTAAGATAATGACGGTTGTGGTCTAAACATAGTTAATTCTTTGTAGTAAGGTAAGGTGGCACTATGACGGTTGCTATTTGGCTCTCAAAAAAGCTAACTTGTCTTTACTCAAACTTTCTTGTGACAACCTAATTGATTAAACGAAAATCTCGAATCTTCAATGGAGAGCGAGGATGAAAATATCGGTAATCACGGATATATCGGTATTTCGATTTTACAGATATATCGGAGATATATCGACGAATATTTTGGAAAAAAATATCGATAAGCTTAAAATTGATCAAAATTTATAAAAGTATAAGAAAAACTTCATAAAAATGTAATTAGAAGTATAATAAATATTTTAAAGTTGTTTTATTAAAGAATTTGATATATGTATATAATATGATTTATCATATTTGATAATAATATCGTATGAATCGATAAAAATATGAATTTTATAAGTGTACATTTATTATTAAATTACATCAAATGTTATTTCATAATAATATTATGATATTTGATTATAATATGTCTAAGTTAAAAATATATATTAATATTAAATTATGATCCATTCAATTTAATTGTATTAAATGATATAAAATAAATTATGATATATGTACAATTTTTAATATTTAATTAATTTATTAAAGATATTAAAAACACTATGAAGAAAATTATTATGATAATTTTTATATTTTTGGTAATCAATAAAAAGAAATTTTTGTATTTAATTATAAAATGATTATAATTAATTTGCCCTCTAAAATTTTCTTTTAAAATTTTCTTTACATGATGACTTTGAATATATATTTTAAGTGCACTACATTTAACAAAGGGCAAGGTTGCCCTGGTGGTCTGATAAGTTGAACCCCAAACCTTTTGTTTGGGGTTCAAATCCCTTCAACGGCATAAAAAAGTGGCATTTTTGAGAGTGCACACGTTGATTGGCCGAAATATCGGCAATTTTCTTCCTTTTTGGTCATTTTTTCCATTAAATCGACGATTTATCACCTGATGTCGATATATCAACGATATATTGACGATTTTTTTTGTCAATTTTTAGCGATTTTTCTCCACAAAATATCATGTCGACGTCTCCCGATACACGATATACTGCGTGATATATCGTCGATATATCCTGACATTTTCCTCCTTGATGGAGAGTAAGTCGATGTCTAAAAAGATCCTATGCCAGAATAAAAAGGAACAAAATTGCCAATAACAAAAACAAAACATAATACCCTAACACCAACCTCTCTCCGCTATCAAGTTAATGATAAAAGGGTAAACAGATAAAAAGAATGATTCATTTTTTTTGTGGGTACCTCATTCTTAGTGGAATTCCTTTTTTGATAATTGTTCTTTACTTAGTGGGTTATGGAAATGTTTATGGTACTTTATTCTTTGTGGAATTCCCCTTTTATAATTGTTCTTTCTATGGTACTAAAAGAGTTGGTTACTTAGCATATTTTAATGACTTGAATATTTTTCTCTTTAGTGCTTTGACCATTTGGTGGTTAAATATGGGGTTTGGTAGTTATGCTAAAGTGTTTTCACCATCCCTTGGGTTGGGCTTCCTTTGTGGTGGTGGTGGTCTTGCGCTCAAGGTTGATCTATGCTTTAAGATAATGATGGTAGTGTTCTAATCATAGTTAATGCTTTGTAGTAAGATAAGGTGGCATTATGATGGTTTCTAATTGGCTCTCACATGTTTTTGCGTTTTTTTTTGTAAAATTGTTTTTTAGAAATAATATTTTTAAAGCAATTTCTAATTTTTTTTATATCTTTTTTTTAAATAAAAGTTTACTTAAAAAAAAATAGAATATTTTAACTGAACAATATCTCAATTATAACATAAATGACCCACAATATTGACTTAATACAAGAGTCAAATGAAATATACTTCAAATACAATTCATAATCCCAACTTCAAAACTTGATACATGCACTATAAATTTTTTTCAACTTCTATATATAATTAGAAAAAAGAGAGTAAATTAACAACATAGGATGATAATCAATAAGACTTGGAATATCATATCATGCGTACTTAAGGATAGATGGAGTTCATATGACATGAACCGTAATATATAGCATTCCAGATACTAGCACCAAATAGAAATAATAAATAAAGTTGTCTTAATCATTAAGAGGGAATCATTAAAGGACGAAATCCATGTTGAAGACTGGCTTCCCAAATCTTCTCAATATCGAATATGGTGTGACCGCACTCGTGCACATTCCATCCTTCTAATGCATGCAATATTCCAGCCACACGCCATGCACTCATTGCTCTTCTTGGCAGCCAATTCTGCATTTAGATAAATATTTTCATAAACCAAAATTGTATGGAACCGTGTCATTATGCTTAAAATTAACATTTGTACTAATATATAATGCTTGTTATCTTTGAAATTAATAATATTGACTGACCTCACAAGAATCCATGTTCTCAAAAGAAGTGGGAGACATCATTGCTGGTGTGGTGTGGTAGAAGCAATCTTTGCGCATTCTCTTTGGTGGGAACTGAGAAAAGGGAATAAATAGAGTTCCTTTTGGTGCCTTCAACTGTTCTTCTTCGGTCAAGCCATCTCCAACCAACCATATCTGTACAATATTTCACTATTATATCTCAAACATTTTTAATGCTAAGTTCATTTTTTTTTCAAAAAAAAAAAAAAAAATGGTGGTGGGTTATTGACATTTTTTTTTTTGGCAAAAATCTTGTTTTGATATTTCAAAAAAATTACTCTGATATGACATCTAAGCGACCTTTCCAATATTATTCCACTCTTTTATATATATATAATTTTTTTTTTTTAAATATCATGGGGTTAAAAAAAAAAAACAGTTCTTTGTTCATTAGCCTGTCACCAATAAAAAGGTTTTTCTCAATGAATACATTAAAAGGAAATTTTACTTTACAAGTATACTTAGAATGTACGGTTAATTCCTAGCATTCAAGTTCTGACAATTATTCAGTGGTAAACAGCAAGGAAGATTATAGAAAAAAGAATAAGAAAAGGAAACAAGGGTGAAAGAAAGGGTTTTACCTTATGGGCATAATTTTTTGAAAGAGCCAATAAATGAAAGAAAAAAAAAAAAAAGGAAGTTCATTTTTCCCCCCCAAAAAAAAAAAAAAAAAAAAAAAAAAATGAAAGAAAAAAAAAAAGAAATGAGAAAATGGTGGTGGTTGTTTGTTCATTAGCCTGTAAATTCTTCAATGCTTAATTATGTTAACTTCATCATAATAGTTCTTTGTTCATTAGCCCATCACTAAACAAAAAGTTTTTCTCAATGAATACACTAAACAGTACAAGTATAATTAAAAAGGAAGTTTTCAATGGTAAGCATTAAGGAAGATTATAGAAAATAAAAAGAAAAATAATAAGATATATAGAAGGATGAAAGAAGGGATTTTACCTTATGGGCATAATTTTTTGAAAGAGCCAATTTGCCTCCCAATTTGGTGTTCAGCTTCATATTGATCTTTGCGTACTCTTCCTCACGGAAAGTAGCCACCTGAGAATTATTTCAATTGTATTCCAATATAAATCAAAACTAGGATTGAACAGGTAAAACAGTAGTTTCTGTTTGACATTAATTAAAAAAGTTAGTTTTTTGCTAGTCATATGAAGCACCATTCAAATTTTAATAACATTTTTTCATTTATATTAAAAATACCTGGATGCCCTTTTGGCACAAAGCAAGGGCTGTGAAATAAGCAACCTTGGAGAGCTTGCCTCGGAAGAGTACTTGAGTGGTTCCTTTTGGAATGCTGTTCAAAACAACGGCTACTGCTAAGCTGCTCCCATCCACCACCTTGATTTTGAGCTTAGGATTTCTATGGATATAAAGCTCACCATATATATTAAGCTCTTCACCCTGCATAATTTTTTAATTAATTAAAAAAAATTATTTTTAACTAAAACTTTTCAAATATGGATGATGAATTGTTGGAGGGCTCAAAATGAAGGAAATAAGTGAATTAATCATATATAAAGTATAAACCAAGATGGTAAAATTATTTATAGGCACAACAGTTCTCTTCTAGTCATCAAAGACTTACTTTTTATATAATGAAAATAGGGGATGTGAATGAAAATAGGGTATCTTAGTGGATCTCAAATGTATAACAATCTAAAGTTGGTTCAATAACAGATAGTTCAACCTCTATCAATCCGAGATCTTCTTGTGAAAGTCATAATATATGATATCCCAATTGATTAAAGAAAGAAGTTTCATGTAAATATATTTTAAATTTGTGCGGCCTAAATAAACAATATTTACACATGCAAGGACCTCCTCACAAAGGATGTCTGTCTCTCACCATAATCACATGGGATATTTTAATATCTCAATCAATTTCTATTACTATATTAAAGCAAACAATATTCACTAAAAGGGATTTATGATATCTTAATCAGTTCTTAACATTATATTAAAGCAAATAATATCTATATGAAAGGAATTTGTGGTATCCCCATCATTTCTTAGTATTATATTAAAATGGATAATATTCATATGGAAGGGTGACACTTGATTAAAGTGAACAATATCCACATGCGAGGATGCAGATCATCATATAATGTCTCTACATCTATGCATGAAAGGGACCAAAGGGAATGGAGGAAACTAAAGAAGAAGAAAAAAATGGAACCAAAATGGTAAAGGAGTAATAACTTACCTGGTTGAGAAGACCTAAACTCAACACTTTAACGCCTCTTTGCTCTGCATCTAGTATGGCTTCTTCAATCAAGCTATTGACAGGTTCATTTTGCCATTTCAAGAAGTACTACACCACTCAACAATTGATTCAATGAGTAATAACTAACTAGAAATAAATCATTCTTAAAAAATAAGAAACAATGAAAAAATACATTAATAAATTAAGAAAACAAAATAACAACAAAATATGATTCTTACTTGAATCCTATATTTTGGAATGGCCCATGTTTGTAACTTGAGTTTGTTGAAATGGTTCCTTTCAAGAACAAATGTACGAGAACAAATCCAAATCAACATCATATACGAAGATGTTAGAGGCCACATTAGTCTCAAGTACCATTTGGAGATGTATGGCTTGGAGGCCACAAAGGCAAAACCTAGCCTCATATGATAAATGGAGTCTGGTGTTGTGAGATGGGTGAGATGCACTAAATCAGGCGATTCTTCAGGCCTTGTAAGTGATTTTTCATATAATACATCTGAAGATTTGTCCATAGTACCATACATGTAGTCGTAGAATGGCATGAAGAGTGAGTAATTGGTCCGAAATTGGGTGTGATGCAGAGAGTGAAACCTGAAAATTTTGGAGTTAAAATCATTTATCATCATAAATTATATATATGATTTCTAACTAGTATTAAAAAAAACTAGAATGTCAAAATAATTGAAGTATTATTAAAACAAAAAGTTATGACTAATTGAATTATCTACTATTTGTTTCATTTTTTTTTTTTATCATTTTAAGGTTATTTGATTAAAAAGGTTGGTAGAAACCTAAATTTAGAAATTTAACCCTATCTCTTTTTAACAAAAACGGTCTCTATTTTTCTTGTAAAAATAACAATTTATTTTAAAACCTACATATATGTACTCAAAATGGTAAATGATATTTATGTAAAAAAAATGTTACTTTTCGGGTAAAAAAATGAAAGGGATTAGATTCACAAATTTAGGAATTATTTTATCCCTTTTAATTGACAATTAATTCATTCTATTTTTCCAAGTTGGGATTGGATCAAAAGAAATATTCATATGTACATTTCTTTCTATTTTTTTTCTTTTTATATTATGTAAGTGCCTTTTAATATAAGTAACTTTTAATGATGTAAATGATGAAAAACAAAACATAAAAAATATAACAAAACTTTATTTTTCCAAGGTGGTCCAATGTTTTTGCCAGATATTTTATTTTTCACATTTTTAATTTAATTGAATCTATCTATATTTACCAATCTTTATCAAAACTTTCTCTCTACCTAATAGTTGTCAGACCAATCAATGTTACAGTCAAAATGTGGTACCACCAGTGGACTCTATAACCATTATGGTTACACCCACCATGGGTGGTCCATGGCCAATTAAATAGACTCCTTTTACCATTTTTAATTTTTAAAATTTATATTTCTTCCTCGTAGATTATGGTATGTTTTCAAATGTTTTAATCACTCTAATATGCAACATTTTTTTAATTGAATGTCCTCAAACGCATGGGCCTTATTTAATACTACCAGTGTCTACATCATATTGTAAAACAAGAAATATCAAATTAAAGAGAAGCATAGAGTGATGGTAAGGGGGGGGGGGGACTTACGAGGGGTATACATAAGATACTTGAGGAAGGGAAATATGGAGAAGAGCCACTTGGGCACAAGCTCGAAGTTGCAGTGCCCCATGTTGTTCATGAAATCAATATAAGAAATGTAGCCGACAAAAGATACGATAGATCTTGTTCCGGTGAAAATCACGGTCAGCAATGGTATTGAAAACAGCAGAAAATATCCTATATGCTCCGCAAATGGATGAATGACAGCTGCCATACAATATAACAGTATAACAATGTAATTAATATAATGAAACTTATTTACCGATATGTCCCCTTCTCTAGTCTTAATTTTATTGGTTTGATCCCACCCATAACATTGTTAACGGGTGTGGTCCTAGCTTAACGCTCATGTTAGACTATTATGTGGTGTTTGTTTTTTGACTGAATAGAAAAAACTAAAATTTTTTGCTTTTTCTATTCAACTAAAAGTAACCCATTGACATCAACCAACATCATTAAACTAAATTTATTGATAATAAGTTCACTTTAGTTATATTGGTTAATATCAATAAGGTACTTTTAGCTTAATAAAAAAAACCAAATATTTTAACTTTTTCTATTCAGCTAAAAAACAAACACCACTTAAATCATAATTGCGCTTACCAACTATACATGCGTGACCTTGAGTATCTTAACTAGTTCAATAAGCCTTTTAGCATCTCTGACCGTTTAAGATAGTAGTCTTATGATTGCTTTAACATCAAATGACTTTGGAAAAAGTCATTCCAAAATATATGTTCTAAGCCATTCCATCTTTTCATATTTTAAATTATCTTAACAAATCAAAAAATGTTTGTTATTTTTAGATCCAAGATAGTATGAATTAGTTTCTTTGATTTGAATGAATATTATTAAAATCTAAAGACAATGTTTTCAAAATCGGATTGATTATTAAATAAAAATATTTATCAATTTACAGTTCAATTATTGAACTGCAATTGAATCGATGATGTCATAAATATATAATTTATATATTATTAAAATTAAAAATATATAAATAAATTAATAATTAATAATATTAATTTTTTATTTTTGGTATTATCAAGTGTAAGTATAAATATATATTAATATTTAAATATAAATATATTTAAAATGAAAGAAAATTTAATTATTTAATTTAAATTTATTTTATAAATTTTAAAAATATTATTTTATTTAATGTTATAAATCTATTTAGAAACTTATACATTTTTTTCATTTATCATTCTTACCAACAAAGTGTATGCAGCCAAGTGGTACTCCGTGAGTTTTTCTTCTAACTCACCCAAGCCATGTGTACAACACGTAGAATCTGCATAAAAGGATACTTTTCCGGTCCCTTCTTAAATATGCGAGAAATATAAGGTTTTTTTTTTTCCTCTTTCAATTTTAGTGAAATAAAAAGTTAGATGTACCAGAAGTAATTCAAAGGCAGTTAAAGCTAAAATGCAAAATATTAATTCTTACAGGTGATGGGCTCAGTGACGATAGAGGAATGGTGGTGAGAATGGTAACGTGAGTAGAGATAATGATGGTGTAGAGCCCTGTGAAGCCAGTAATACAGAAACTCCACAGGGCCCGTATGAAGCAGAATTGTAACAACCACACCATCTGCTCTCCAAAACGGCATGTGAGAAGCCCCTGGAAGTGTGAAATAAGCTACGTAGAATATGATCCCATTGAAAATAATCTGGTCATCCCTACAAAACCAAAACAAGAATTGATTTGAGGCATTAAATTTTTGAACTTTTTGTCTTGCTTCAATTGATGTGATGCGTTTACCAGTGTCTTTCTCTGTCAACTTGCTCAAATTCAATGCCCTTGTCAACAATCCTGTTGTTGCCTTTGGCTGTTCGATGGCGAGAAAGTGAAATCCAAAGCTGGTTGTGGAGCATCCTCCATAACAGAAATGGGAATATTAGAAAGTGAGCAACGTCTCTCTCCTTTTCATCTTTCACTAGGAGCGAGTGTATGGCATGAATCGCCCATGGTGCCAAGATCACGTACTTCACCCACATCAAACAACAAAGTATAGTACAAGTGAAAAATATGCAATTACAAAATTTCAGAAAAAAAAAAAAAAATAGTGGAAAGAAAGAACATTGCTAAAACTAAAAAAATAAAATATGCAATTACAAGATTTTGATGATGAAATTTAAAAATAAAATTCGAAACAATTCTTGACTAAGAGAATTTGAGTGTGGAAAAATCCTTGAGTGGAAAAAAATGGGAAAGTTTTTCAAAATCACTTGAAATCCTTAATAAAAAGTAGTCTTGTACACTCTTGTACAATTAGTAAATTTGTCTACAGTTAGTGTAATACACTTGTACAATAACTCAAATTTCATACATCATTTCATGAATATCTGACAATAAGTCAGTTAACCATGTTTGCATTGGTTTTGTTTTAAAAAAGAAGAAAAATTGTTGTATAATTTTGTTTTACAATCATCATAAGTGAAGTACATTTTCAAATGACCATATATAAGTTAGATAAAATGCATGAGATGAATGTATGCTTAACCAATGGGTGTAAGGAATGTCATCTATTATCGGCCAAGGGAAATAAACAAACAAGTTTTTCAGAATCACTTAAAATCCTTCACAAATAATAGTCTTGTACACCTTTGTACAATTAGTATACTTATCATGTACACTTAGTGTAAATACCTTATACAGTGACTCAAATTCCATATACTCCCTACTCAATGTGTAACCATAGGTAGATTAATCATGTTTTCATTGGTTTGGTTCAAAAAATAGTGGAAGATGAAAAAGCAAAATTTTCTCTCAAACATCATTAGTGGGATAAGTATTCGAATTATCATATGCGAGTTAAATAAAGTGCATAAGATGAGTGTGTGATAGAGGAATGTGTACCTTGAGAGTGTGCAATCCTTAGATGACAAGACAAAAAAAAAAAAAAAAAAACAAAAAAAGTTGTCCAAAATTGATTGAAATCTTTCACAACCCCTGTATAGTTGGAACATTTGTCTTGTACAATTAGAACATTTGCCTTGTCCAATTGATCATTTACTTTGTACAGTTAGTATAACACCCTTGTACAATGGTGCAAATTTCATCCATATGCATACATTATGTGCCACATATGATGTGTGAACCATTTTTCCAATGGTTTGATTTAAAAAATGATATAAAATGTAAAAAAAAAAAAAAAAATTTCCTTAAACATAATTATTAAGGTAAACATTTGAATTGTTATATGCAAGTTAAATAAAGTACATGAAATAAAAGAATTTATGGTAGGAGAGCGTATAATCCTTAGATGACAAGAAAAAAAAAAGTTATTCAAAATGTACAGTCTTGTACACCTCTTATACAATTAGTGTAATAACCTTGTATAATGGTATAAATTTCATATATGTGCATAAATTGTATCCACATGAGTGTGTAAACTATGTTCCCAATAGTTTGACATTTAAAATAATTAAATAAAACGTTATTTTATTTTATTTTCAATACAAAATGTAATTAAAAATTAGACAAAGAAATTACTTAAAAACTATTATTTAAGGCAAGTTTATTTATTTATTTCCTTTTATTTTTAGAAATAAAGAAAAAAAAATAAAAAATTTATTTAACCATAAGAAATATGAATATAACATCAGTTAGAAAATACCAAATTTATTTATTTATTTCATTTTATTTTTGGAATTAAAGAAAAAAATGATAAAAAATTTATTTAACCATAAAAAATATTAATATAAGATATGTTAAAAAATAGAAATAACCCCAAATTTATTTGCTTATTTCATTTTATTTATTTAAATTAGAAAGTAATTTATTTTAATAGATCAAATCTATTACTTTGTTAATTATGGATATATTAAAATTTTCGATTAGAGAAAAAATAAATAAAGAAAATAAAATTAAATATATATAATTTAGTTATTTAATTATTTTTCATGTAAAAAATAGTCACACAAAAAACACATAATTGACCAATTCCTTTGTTTAATTGTAAACATATTATTATTTTTTATTATTAAAATAACTAATGGAAAAAAAAAATTAAAATGGATAATAAATTAATAAAATTTAATTATTTTTATTATTTTCATATAAAAAATAGTTACCAAACAAGGTTTTCAATTTTTATTTTTAAAAATAGTTTTCATTTTTTAATTAAATGTTTTTTCAAAAAGAAAATATAAAAAATATAAATCTTATTACCATTTTTTTAAAAGTATTTTTTAAACATATTTTTTCTTTATTTATAATTTAAAATAGAAAATAATGCAGATTTTCAATTATTTATATATAATTTTTTTTAAAAAACAATGAAAAATTCAAATTGTTAAAATAACATTATTATGGTTGCATGAATAATGGTGTGAAAATTGTTAAAATCTAAATCATTAAAATCCAAATTTTAAAAAAGCTTATGTGAAAGGTCATTGGGTATTTTAGTCCATCACTATTTTATATCATTAAAAGGTAATATATGAAAATTTGAAGGGTATATTGGTGTCTTAACATCTTATATCATTTCTATTAATTATGTAAGTTATATAGACCAAATATTAATTTTTGTACTCAATCTACCAAAACACAATTGTCCCAAAATTAATTAAATACCATACTTATATAATGTACTTAGGATTTGACATGTATTATTATCAGCCTTCCACTTCAAGTTTTCAATGCTGGTTGTTGAAGAAACATCAAAATTTATTGATTCGTTTGTACAAATGGTGTATCTAATCACACCATAACTAGTAACACGTTTGGTTTGGTTTATCTTCCAAACAATTAATGACTTGCTTGTGGGCCATACGTGTTTCATTTTGGCACCATACACAAGTGTCCATGTGTTTTATCTTTCTGATTCCAATTAACTTTTGTTAGTGAGCTGATCGCTACTTCCCACCAAATTCATGTACTTCATTCTGAAGACGTAAAGAGTTGATATACCAAAGCAATATGGATGCCTCCTCTTCTATTTGCATCCAGCTTTTTCTTTCAAGTTTTTTTTTTTTTTTTTTTTTGTTTTTTGACCTCATTCACCCACCTACTGGGTCTAAATTAAACACTGCCATTATAGTAGCTAGGTGAAAGAAAAATGTGAGAAGGAAAAAAAAAAATTAAGGAACATAAAAAATAAAAAATAAAATTTAAAATTAATAAATTATTTTATATATTATTTTAAATTTATTGAACTTATTTTATATAAAGATTAAATAATTTAAAGATGTATAACTTTTTATTAAAAGTAAAATTAAGGATAAGTTAAAGAGAAGAAGTAGAAAAGAGATAAGAGTTATAATAATCTAGGTTAGATATGTTAATCAATATTTTTATCTCTTAATCTTTTTCTTTTAATTTTGGTAAAAGTGAATGAAATATTTGATCGTAAAAATAATGAAATATTTATATTTTTATTACAATATATATATATATATATATATATATATATATATATACCAAAGTTGAAAAAAGCATACTACACAAATCTAATATATTCTTAAAAAGGTATTTTCTATTGAAAAATTACCAAGCATATTTTTTAGTCTAAAAAACAATTTTCTCCTTTTAAAAGCAAAAAATTCAATTAACGCTAATCCATATGAATGACAATGCAAATGCCTTAACAAAACTAATTAATATTAATAAATTTAGTTGGTGCAAATCCTCTTATGGTTTGACAGTAATGTAAGTGACATGTGATAGGGTAAGACATAGAAGAATGACTTTAAGTGAAAAAATGTCAAGGTTGAAGTCATCCCACCCCACGTTAGAAGACGACAAAAATGGGAAGTCATCCCACGCCAATTTTATTCATCCCAAAAAAATATTCATTTTTTTCTAAGCTTTTATGTTCTCTCTTCTTAATCGAGAGAAATGTTGTAACTTAATGTTGGTAGTGGATTTATTTTTTTTGTCTTGTCCCATAGATATTTTCTTTTTAATTAAGAGGGTTTTACCATATAAGTACTTTTACCCATTATTTTATTTATTACTCTATTTTTTTCTTTTATTATTATTCTATTTTCAAATTATCATTATGAGTATCATTCCATAACAATTACATGACCGGTAAAGGCAGTATATTTAAGATGAAAAGCGGGGGTTGAATTTGTTAATTATTTTAAAACCTGAGCTCAATACTTTTCGCTAAAGAATATAAGTATGAGACAATTTTGGGAGAATTATTGAATTATACATTGAATGAAAATAAAAATAATAATTTAGCTGTGGTTTCTATTTTTGAAAATAAAAGATAATTGTGACTTCCATCTAAAATATAGGAAGTCTTAGAAATTTACTTCAAACACAAACGTTATATTTGGTCGCTAAAGATTATGTTTAGGTTTTGGAAAGTATTAACGAAAAAAAATTACTCATGTTTGATTCTAGAAGGAAAATATAAAAGAAAATAAAAAATAAGTAAAATTAGTTATAAATTTATGTGTATTTAAACTATTTAATCTTTATATAAAAGAGTTAAAATAAGTGCAATGAATCTAAAGTAATGTATATAAATATAATTTTTTAAATATAAAAGAAAATCAAATATAATTAAAATTAGTTAAAAATTTATGTATTTTAAAATTATTTATTCTTTATATAAAAGAATTAAAATAAGTATAATGAATTTGAAGTAATGTATATAAATAATTAATTAACTGACATTTATTTTTTATTTTTCTTTCCTTCCACTTTTTCGTTTTATTTTATTTTCCTTGTGTTTTCCCTTATATTTTCGAGGACCAAACATAACAAAAAAAATTTAAAGAAAGAAGAAAAATGGTGAGGAAAATGATTTTATCATGTTTAATTGTATTATGAAAAATATTAAAGAAAAAAAATTAAAATTGACAAGAAACTTATACATTTTCAAATTATTTAATTTTTATATAAATATAAAAAAGTTAAAATAAGTGAAATGGGTATACAGTAATGAATACATAGATAATTAATTGATTTTAAATATATGTTTTATTTTCTTTCATCTTTTATTTTCTTTTACTTTCTCTTTATTAGGATATTGAGTCTTGTTTATATCTTGATAATTTTGTTCTAACTTATGTTTGACCATAAAAGTCTTTTTAGATAGTGACTTACTCTCCATTAAAATCAAAGGTTGTTGTTCGTCTAACCGGAAAGTCACGTCTAGAAATGTTTGACTTGTGGCATATAAAAGACTTATTTGATGTATAAAATGTTCGGTATCATTCTCGAGTTTAAAATATTTAAAAAAAATGATTTTTGAAAAAGCATGGGACGCTCAAGCGATTCATCTTGCTCAAGCGGTTGGAGCGCTCAAGTGGTCTAAGTTCACTCAAGCAGTCATGACAATCTTGGCGAGTTGAGAAATGTATTTTGAATGAATTTCAATCAAACTCTAATTTGAAAACTTAAGATACTGAAATCCTTATGGATAAAGATTTTGCCTATAAATATCTCCCCTGTAACCCTTTGAGGGTTAAAGATTGGAGATTAGTAAGATACATCATAGAGATTTTAGAGTTTGTTGGAGACCTCTCATTCTTTAGAGGTACTCTTTGGTGACAAAAGCCTAATTTGTCACACCATTCTTGTTCTCTCATTCAAGGATTTGATTTTTTGAATTGTTGGTTGAAGACTGTAATCCCTTTAGAGGGATTGAATGATCTACTTGGGAGCAACAGGTAGCTATTGCATTGGGGATGTGGATCAAGTTATAGGTACTGGAGAGTAAGTCTTTAGGGTAAAGTGGTGAGGTAAATCTGTGTGACTTGATTTTGAATAGTGGATTTTGATTGATAGGTCTTAGACCTTGTGGTTTTTTATCTCCATAGTTTATGAGGGTTTTCCACTTAAAAATCTTATGCCTCATTGTCTATCTCTTTATATTTGATATTACGTTTAAATTGCTTAGAATAAGTTAATTTCTTTTAACTTAATATCTTGTAGGGGTCATTGTAAAAAGTTTATATTTATTCTTGCATATATTCTATTTGAAGATATTTATCTTGAATATATTGGATTGATTGGTTAATTGGTTAATTGGTTACCGAGTTTGCTAGGTTGGTTATTCTTGTGGTTATTATTTATCCCTAATATTCTTCAACATATATTGTTAATATTTGGATATTAACTAACCATGATAAACATCAGATTTTTTATTGGGGTAAGAGAAATTGATTGTAATTCACAAATATTGATTTAATTTTTTTTAAATCACCTATTCACCCTTTGGGTGTTCCTTATTGGACTTTTGGTTATTCAAAGCAATACCCATATTTTCTCTCTCTCTATTTTATTTCCTTCATGTTTTATCTCACATTTTTCTAAAACCGAACATAGTCAAAATGATTTTTAAAAATTGTATAAAAAAATTGTAATATTTAAAAAAAATTAAAACCTCAAATTTTAAATTTGTTGCATTTGTAAAGTCATGTATCTCTAAACTACCCTTTCCTACTTATTACCTTGTTTGGACACCACTTGGCTACTATGTCAGCTAGGGGATAGGTGGGAAATGGAAATGTAAAGGAAATGGTTCAACTATTGTCTAAAAAAATAAATAATATGGTGAGGTTAAAAGGAGTTTAATTTATTTAGGTAAATAAGATGCGAGTATGATGCATAGGAAGCTAAGATGGTGTCAGTTGGGTGCACCACCATGTCAATGACTCAATGGTTGGAAGTATGTATGAAAGTTCCTTAAAAGAAAAAGAGTGGTTTGATTTGTCCTCCTTCGGATGAATTGGTAATTGACAGAGTGGGTTTAAGGCACCTCAGCTCGGCTTCGGGCAATGCACAAATTTATGTATTCAAAAGGTCTTAAAAAGTATAAAAAATATGATGAAAATTATTTTAAAAAATAAGTACAACTAAATAAATTTTAAAAACTAATAAAAAGAAAATTGTTATATAAATCGATGCTATTATCTTCAAATTGATGAATGAAATTGTCTTCAAATTCTCAATTCCAAACATCATCAACCATGAGATAATGCTTAAAAACCTTTTCCTTTTAAGAGAAATCTTTTATTTTTCAAATATTTCTCAGTTTTGGTTACTGTGTGGTGTTTTTTTTTACTGTGATTTGAAAAGGAAAAAAAAACAATTTCTAGATTTAACTTGAGAATATTATGGTAACTCATATGATTCAACCATGTAAACTCAAAATGTCGACTAAATCAACCTAGTTTAATTAGTTCCTAGCTGAATCTATGTTTAAGAAGGCATTAGGTATCGAACTTGGTGCAAAAAACGCTTAGGCCGATACAACTTAGTTGATACTTAGAACCTCAAGAGAAAATGATGAGGTTGCT
Organism: Vitis riparia; assembly: GCF_004353265.1. Lineage (NCBI taxonomy): Eukaryota > Viridiplantae > Streptophyta > Magnoliopsida > Vitales > Vitaceae > Vitis > Vitis riparia. Next base: position 12,121,390 of record NC_048445.1, read on the forward strand.
CAAACCAACTATAAACACCAATGTTCTAGTAGGGTAACACCTAGGGGTTGGGTAGGTGAATGGGTGTATTTCAAATATTTTAATATATAAGTTGAAAATTTTAATCCAATTAAACATTTGGGAATTATTTAATCCTCTTTAAATCAAAACTCTATATAAGAAATCAGGAATGATCAATGACAATCCAACACACAAGAGATAAGAAGTTTTTTATATGGAAAACCCTCATGTAACATGTACAGATAAAAAACTATGGGATCTAAGACCTTAAATCTAAAATCCATTATAGGAAATTGTAATACATAGTTTTACTTGTCAAACATTGCCTAAGACTTACTCTCCAACACTTATATCATGATTCACATCCACGACTCATCACCTTGAGTGCTCCAATGAATTTGCCTCAGGCTTTGAGGGGATGTAAGTCTCTTCAATAGCCTAGAGTTCATTCAAAGAACCTTTAAGAGCTTTTAGGAATGGTAGGGAAAGTGTTTTCTAAATGAGAGCATCCAATCCTAAAACACATTTAAGAAAGGTGTGTATAGGCCTAAGAGCCTAGGGGTCAGAAATAGAATTTTTTACAAGATAAAATCTCAACTTTCCAAAAGTTAATTAAGACATTTTAGTTCATTTTTAAAACTTCTGATCCAATCCTACCTTCTCAAAAAAGCTAACTTACCTTTAATTAAACTTTTCAGACTTAACTGTGATTGTTCGATTGATTTGAACAACAATCTTGAATCTTTAATGGAGAGTAAGTTATTGTTTAAAACGACCCTATGCCAGAATAAAAAGGAACAAAATTGCCAAATTTGAAAGCAAAACATACTGTCCTAAAAATCTTCCCCTTTGGCAATTTTGTGACAAAACAAAGTTACATAAACCCCCCCAAAACTTTCAAACGGAGTTTACATAACACTTTGTAACACTTGTCTAAACCTATTCAATCGATTATATGCAAAGGACAATCCGATAGTACAAAATATCCCTATATTTGTAACCTACACATGCCAAACATAAATACCTAAGGTAAAATAGTATGTGGAAAATGATATAAACAAAATCAACTGATTTAACTCTTCCTATAGTGCGATAGTTCAAGATTCATCTCCTAGAGTTTTCTCCACATTTTCTTACTCTAATTGGGAGGTATAACAAAAGAAACATATTTTATTGTATCTTGATTGTCTCATTGTTACCATGGAGTCATTCATATTTCCTATTATATTTGAGATAAGGTAATTTTTTGGTACTTTGGATTTACTTCTAGTACTCACTTCATTTGGCTTAGCAACTTCAAGTGGCTTTTTATCTCTATTGGGGTTAACCACCTTTTCAGGGATGTTTTTAGGGGTATCCATAGTCTTATCCATTATCTCAAGGATATCTCTAATGGATTCCTGGGGTAAACTATAGAAGTTATCATCTTCAATAGGGTAACAACTGGGGAGATTGAAGAAGTGTGTTCCAAAGATTTTAATATAATAATTAAGATTTTTAATCCAATTAAACCTTTGAGAATTAGTTAATCCTATTTAACTCAATTAAACTATGTAAGAAATTAGAAATAATCAATGACAATCTATCACACAAGAGACAAGAGGTTTTTTACATGGAAAGGTTAAACGAGAACGTTGAATCTTCAATAGAGAGTAAGTCGATGTCTAAAAAGATCTTATGCCAAAATAAAAAGGAACAAAATTGCCAACAAAAAAAACAAAACATAATGTCCTAACACCAACCTCTCTCCACTATCAAGTTAATGATAAAAGGGTAAACAAATCAAAATAATTATTTTTTATATAATTTTTTTTGTAGGTACCTCATTCTTAATTAATGGAATTTTTTTTTTTTTTTATAATTTTTCTTTACTTAGTGGCCACAATTCTCTGTTGTCCAAAATACCAAGCCTAAATTACATAGCAACTTTGGCCAAGAAAAACTGAAAAAAGAGTCACTACTTCTTTTATAGTACTCCTGGTATCGTCCTTAAGGACTAACCTATGGAAGTTGTTACACTAGGTCTAAAAGATTGCTTTTTGCTAAATTCTTGAATTAGAAAAAATAAACATTTGATTTGAACAAAATTGAATTTAATAAAATAAATCTTAAATAAATTGCAAAAGAATGATTGATTTCTAATTCAAATGATTCAAGATTGGGGGTTCCACAATTGGGTATCAATTTTGATTAGTCTTAGGGTATTCAGAATGTGGGATTAAACAAGATCAACTTGAGTTCCACAACTCAGGGTTGCATCCATATCCTAACTTTTAATATTTTATTCCATTACTGAAATACCAAATAGATGAATGGGTATGAAAATTGGGTTTAGGTCTAGAAGTTAGGCCTTTACCACTCTGTGTAGATTTGTCATAGGATAGATAACAATAACAAAACCTCAGATAACTAGGGATAAAGAATTGCCAAGAATCCCTAGTATCAAGGAATGGGCTATTGTACCATCCCCTAATTCAAATTAACATTGGAGGATATTTCTATTTTCATCTATTATGCCTCAACCCTTCATTCATCCCATTTTTAGTTCGATTTTACCCATTGTTTTCCCTTAGCTCTAACCCTAGGTTTTCATGTTTCACACCCCAAGATGACATTTTAGCCTCTCATGGTGGTGATTTCACTCACACTATCCATAAAAGAAGAATAAAGAACCATTCTTAAATAAAAAGAAATTAGAAACAATTAATGAAAATAAAGAAAACAATTCGAGAATCTTTAATGTTTTTTTTTCTCTCCCTAAGAAAATCCAAGAACATCTAATAATTCCCGACCACCCCCCCCCCCCCCCCCCCCCCAAAAAAAAAAAAAGAACTCTAATGCCCTATTGTAGACCCCCCATTTTGTTCTCCTAGCACATGTCCTATTATGTATTTGTTCGATACTTTACAGCAATTTCCTGGTGGCCCATTGCTACTCGTATAGCCTATTTTTTTAAGCCACCTTAGAGACTTTGGTTGAGGGATTTACCTAACCCCATTGTAACTCTTGACAGCTCTATTTAGACTTAGTACACTCTAGGCCCATTAGACACACCTGGCTCATTAGGCACCGCTTAGGCCCATTAGGCACCACCTTAAGCCCACTTAGGCACTTTAGGCCCATTTAGGCACCCTAGGCCCACTTAGGCACCCTAGGTGTTGATTTTGCATGAGGATGATCCATATCTCATGATGATGCGAAATATAAATGGATTGATAGAATTCTAACATCATTTTAGAGCATTTGGCATGGTTGTGCAAAAAGTCACATGTTCATGCGACACTGATTTCCATGCTACTGCAAAAACCATCTATCTGGTTCGTTTCTCACAATCATGCAAAACTGACACTCTTTTGATTCCTCTTTGCATAGTTCTCTTCAATCATCCATATCTTCCTCGTTTCAACTTCGATTTACACACCGTTTGAAGATTTGAATTCTTGGCTTCTCAAGCTTTGAAACCATATAGAGCATGTAAAAAAATTACCTCAATGGGTACTCTAAACATCACCTCAAAATCATAATATATGTTGTTATTAGAATTTGAGTTCCAATTGGAATGTATGAAATTTAAGCCATATCCTTCAACCTTCTTTCTCATGTTTGCTTGATCTCTAACTCTTTCCATAACCTTCATTTCTTATCTCTCATGCTATGAATTGATTTACTTTCATTTGTCAAAATTTTCATCATGCCTCACACTCTTGGAGCTTATTCTAAGCATGTTTAGTTTCTTTTCTACCATGAGTGAAAATGACTTCTCCAACTTGCATCCTTTTTATTCTTTAAACCTAAGATTTAGCTCAAGATATATGTTAGATGCATGGCTAGGGTCTTAACAAAAATTCAAATTAAGTTGGGTGAATTGAGCCTTTACATTTTCATAACCCCTTTCTATATGTGCCATTAGAGCATAATTTGAGGCTCTAATCACTTAGTGGGTTATGGAAATGTTTGTGGTACTTTATTCTTTGTGGAATTCCCCTTTTATAATTTTTCTTTCTGTGGTATTGAAAGAGTTGGTTACTTAGCATTTTTTAATGACTTCAATATTTTTCTCTTTAATGCTTTAACCGTGTAGTGGCTAAATATGGGGTTTGGTAGTTATGTTAAAGTGTTCTTACCATCCCTTGGGTTAGGCTTCCTTTGTGGTGATGGTCTTGCACTCGAGGTTAATCTATGCTTTAAGATAATGATGGTTGTGGTCTAATCATAGTTAATTCTTTGTAGTAAGGTAAGGTGGCACTATGACGGTTGCTAATTGGCTCTCAAAAAAGCTAACTTGTCTTTACTCAAACTTTCTTGTGACAACCTAATTGATTAAACGACAATCTTGAATCTTCAATGGAGAGTAAGGATGAAAATATCGGTAATTACGAATATATTGATACTTCAATTTTACATATATATTGGAGATATATCGGCGGATATTTTGGAAAAAAATATCGATAAACCTAAAATTTATAAAAATACAAGAAAAACTTCATAAAAATGTAATTAAAAATATAATAGATATTTTAAAGTTGTTTTATTAAAGAATTTGATATATGTATAATATGATTTATCATATTTGATAATAGTATCGTATGCATCGATAAAAATATGAATTTTATAAGTGTACATTTATTATTAAATTACATCAAATATTATTTTATAATAATATTATGATATTTGATTATAATATGTCTAACTTAAAAATATATATTAATATTAAAATTATGATCCATTTAATTTAATTGTATTAAATGATATAAAATAAATTATGATATATGTACAATTTTTTTAATATTTAATTAATTTATTAAAGATATTAAAAACACTATGAAGAAAATTATTATGATAATTTTTATATTTTTGGTAATCAATAAAAAGAAATTTTTGTATTTAATTATAAAATAATTATAATTAATTTGCTTTCTAAAATTTTCTTTTAAAATTTTCTTTACATGATGACTTTGAATATATATTTTAAGTGCACTGCATTAACAAAGGGCAAGCTTGCCCTAGTGGTTAGATGAGTTGAACCCCAAACCTTTTATTTGGGGTTCAAATCCCTTCAACAACACAAAAAAAATGGCATTTTTTAGAATGCCCTGTAGCGCTGATCGGCTGAAATATCGGCGATTTTCTTCTTTTTTGGTCGTTTTTTTCCATAAATCGGCGATTTAGAGCCTGATGCTGATATATCGGCGATATATTGACGATTTTTTGTCGATTTTCAGCGATTTTTCACAAAATATCGTGTCGATGTCTCCCGATACACGATATATCGTCGATATATCCCGACATTTTCCTCCTTGATGGAGAGTAAGTCGATGTCTAAAAAGATCCTATGCCAGAATAAAAAGGAACAAAATTGCCAACAATAAAAACAAAACATAATACCTTAACACCAACCTCTCTCCGCTATCAAGTTAATGATAAAAGGGTAAACAGATAAAAAGAATGATTCATTTTTTTTTGTGGGTACCTCATTCTTAGTGGAATTCCTTTTTTGATAATTGTTCTTTACTTAGTGGGTTATGGAAATGTTTATGGTACTTTATTCTTTGTGGAATTCCCCTTTTATAATTGTTCTTTCTATGGTACTGAAAGAGTTGGTTACTTAGCATATTTTAATGACTTGAATATTTTTCTCTTTAATGCTTTGACCATTTAGTGGTTAAATATGGGGTTTGGTAGTTATGCTAAAGTGTTTTGACCAGCCCTTGGGTTGGGCTTCCTTTGTGGTGGTGGTGGTGGTCTTGCGCTCAAGGTTGATCTATGCTTTAAGATAATGATGGTAGTGTTCTAATCATAATTAATGCTTTGTAGTAAGATAAGGTGACATTATGACGGTTGCTAATTGGTTCTCACATGTCTTAGTGTTTTTTTTTTTTTTGTAAAATTGTTTTTTAGAAATAATATTTTTAAAGCAATTTCTATTTTATATATATATATATATATATATATATATATATATATATATATATATTTAAAATAAAAGTCTATTTAAAAAAATTAGAATATTTTAACTTAACAATATCTCAATTATAACACAAATGACCCACAATTTTGACTTAATACAAGAGTCAAATGAAATATACTTCAAATACAATTCATAATCCCAACTTCGAAACTTGATACATGCACTATAATTTTTTTTCAACTTCTATATATAATTAGAAAAAAAAGAGTAAATTAACAACTTTGAACCGTAATATAATATCATATCATGCATACTTAAGGATAGATGGAGTTCATATGACATGAACCGTAATATAAAGCATTCCAGATACTAGCACCAAATAGAAATAATAAATAAAGTTGTCTTAATCATTAAGAGGGAATCATTAAAGGACGAAATCCATGTTGAAGACTGGCTTCCCAAATCTTCTCAATATCGAATATGGTGTGACCGCACTCGTGCACATTCCATCCTTCTAATGCATGCAATATTCCAGCCACACGCCATGCACTCATTGCTCTTCTTGGCAGCCAATTCTGCATTTAGATAAATATTTTCATAAACCAAAATTGTATGGAACCGTGTCATTATGCTTAAAATTAACATTTGTACTAATATATAATGCTTGTTTTCTTTGAAATTAATAATATTGACTGACCTCACAAGAATCCATGTTCTCAAAAGAAGTGGGAGACATCATTGCTGGTGTGGTGTGGTAGAAGCAATCTTTGCGCATTCTCTTTGGAGGGAATTGAGAAAAGGGAATAAATAGAGTTCCTTTTGGTGCCTTCAACTGTTCTTCTTTGGTCAAGCCATCTCCAACCAACCATATCTGTACAATATTTCACTACTATATCTCAAACATCTTCAATGCTAAGTCAATTTTTTTCCCAAAAAAAAAAAAAAAAAGAAAGAAAGAAAAAAAAAAAGAAATGAGAAAATGGTGGTGGTTGTTTGTTCATTAGCCTGTAAATTCTCCAATGCTTAATTATGTTAACTTCATCATAATAGTTCTTTGTTCATTAGCCTGTCATTAAACAAAAAGTTTTTCTCAACGAATACACTAAACAGTACAAGTATAATTAAAAAGGAAGTTTTCAATGGTAAGCATTAAGGAAGATTATAGAAAATAAAAAGAAAAAGAATAAGATAGAAGGATGAAAGAAGGGATTTTACCTTATGGGCATAATTTTTTGAAAGAGCCAATTTGCCTCCCAATTTGGTGTTCAGCTTCATATTGATCTTCGCGTACTCTTCCTCATGGAAAGTAGCCACCTAAGAATTATTTCAATTGTATTCCAATATAAATCAAAACTAGGATTGAACAGGTAAAACAGTAGTTGCTGTTTGACATTAATTAAAAAAGTTAGTTTTTGCTAGTCATATGAAGCACCATTCAAATTTTAATAACATTTTTTCATTTATATTAAAAATACCTGGATGCCCTTTTGGCACAAAGCAAGGGCTGTGAAATAAGCAACCTTGGAGAGCTTGCCTCGGAAGAGTACTTGAGTGGTTCCTTTTGGAATGCTGTTCAAAACAACGGCTACTGCTAAGCTGCTCCCATCCACCACCTTGATTTTGAGCTTAGGATTTCTATGGATATAAAGCTCACCATATATATTAAGCTCTTCACCCTGCATAATTTTTTAATTAATTAAATAAAAATTTATTTTCGAACTAAAACTTTTCAAATATGGATGATGAATTGCTGAAGGGCTCAATATGAAAGAAGGAAATGAGTGAATTAATCATATATAAACTATAAACCAAAATGGTAAAATTATTTATAGGCACAACAATTCTCTTCTAGTCATCAAAGATTTACTTTCCTTATAATGAAAATAGGGGATGCGAATGAAAATAGGTTATCTAAGTGCATTTTAGGTGTATAACAATCTAAAGTTGGTTCAATAAAAGATAGTCCAAGCTTCTATCAATCCAAGATCCTCTTGTGAAAGTCATAATATATGATATCCCAATTGATTAAAGAAAGAAGTTTCGTGTAAATGTATTTTAAATTTGTGCGGCCTAAACAAACAATATTTACACATGCAAGGACCTCCTCACAAAGGATGTCTGTCTCTCACCATAATCACATGGCATATTTTAATATCTCAATCAATTTCTATTACTATATTAAGGCGTACAATATTCACTAAAAGGGATTTATGATATCATAATCGGTTCTTAACATTATATTAAAGCAAATAATATCTAGATGAAAGGAATTTGTGGTATCCCCATCATTTCTTAGTATTATATTAAAATGGATAATATTCACATCAAAGGGATTTATGATATCTTAATCAGTTCTTAACATTATATTAAAGTAAATAATATCTATATGAAATGAATTTGTGATATTCCTATCAATTTTTAGAATTATATTAAAATGGATAATATTCATATGGAAGGGTGACACTTGATTAAAGTGAACAATATCCACCTGCGAGGATGCATATCATCATATAATGCCTCTACATCTATGCATGAAAGGGACCAAAGGGAATGGAGGAAACTAAAGAAGAAGAAAAAATGGAACCAAAATGGTAAAGGAGTAATAACTTACTTGGTTGAGAAGACCTAAACTCAACACTTTAACGCCTCTTTGCTCTGCATCTAGTATGGCTTCTTCAATCAAGCTATTGATGGGTTCATTTTGCCATTTCAAGAAGTACTACACCACTCAACAATTGATTCAATGAGTAATAACTAACTAGAAATAAATCATTCTTAAAAAATAAGAAACAATGAAAAAATACATTAATAAATTAAGAAAACAAAATAACAACAAAATATGATTCTTACTTGAATCCTATATTTTGGAATGGCCCATGTTTGTAACTTGAGTTTGTTGAAATGGTTCCTTTCAAGAACAAATGTACGAGAACAAATCCAAATCAACATCATATACGAAGATGTTAGAGGCCACATTAGTCTCAAGTACCATTTGGAGATGTATGGCTTGGAGGCCACAGAGGCAAAACCTAGCCTCATATGATAAATGGAGTCTGGCGTTGTGAGATGGGTGAGATGCACTACATCAGGCGATTCTTCAGGCCTTGTAAGTGATTTTTCATATAATACATCTGAAGATTTGTCCATAGTACCATACATGTAGTCGTAGAATGGCATGAAGAGTGAGTAATTGGTCCGAAATTGGGTGTGATGCAGAGAGTGAAACCTGAAAAATTTGGAGTTAAAATCATTTATCATCATAAATTATATATATGATTTCTAACTAGTATTAAAAAAACTAGAATGTCAAAATAATTGAAGTATTATTAAAACAAAAAGTTATGACTAATTGAATTATCTACTATTTGTTTCATTTTTTTTTTTTTTTATCATTTTAAGGTTATTTGATTAAAAAGATTGGTAGAAACCTAAATTTAGAAATTTAACCCTATCTCTTTTTAACAAAAACGGTCTCTATTTTTCTTGTAAAAATAACAATTTCTTTTCAAACCTACATATATGTACTCAAAATGGTAAATGATATTTATGTAAAAAAAAATGTTACTTTTCGGGTAAAAAAATGAAAGGGATTAGATTCACAAATTTAGGAATTATTTTATCCATTTTAATTGATAATTAATTCATTCTATTTTTCCAAGTTGGGATTGGATCAAAAGAAATATTCATATGTACATTTCTTTCTATTTTTTTTTTCTTTTTATATTATGTAAGTGCCTTTTAATATAAGTAACTTTTAATGATGTAAATGATGAAAAACAAAACATAAAAAATATAACAAATATTAATACTATTTTTAATTGGTCCTTTCTTTTATATAACACATTTCCTAATTAATTTATTTAATAAAATTACACTTATACCCCTATAACTTTGTTATTCAAATATTTGGAGTACTTATACTAATTAGGTGATCAATCTGCTGCGTTTTTAATTCTACATTTTTTTCTTTTCTTTTTGAATAAAATAGTAAATAATACGAGAGCTATTTATTTGATAGGTAATCTGAAACACATTATCAATATCATGTATGCATCTACAAATTTTATTGTTCTTTGGACCATAATTTGTTTGCATCTACAAATATCATTTATGCATCTAAATATGATTTGTTTGTACCATAGTATTTAGTTCTTTGGACCATATACTTTGGTCCCCATGACCTGGATTTCGTACAGTTTAGTACTTGACCTTTCTATAAAAGTAAGAGAACCAAAAATCTAAATATTGTGCTGGAAAAAGATAGATCATGGTTACGTTTGATCTCACTTCTAAATTAATATCCCAGGTGGTCCAATGTTTTTGCCAGATATTTTATTTTTCACATTTTTAATTTTATTGAATCTATCTATATTTACCAATCTTTATCAAAACTTTCTCTCTACCTAATAGTTGTCAGACCAATCAGTGTTACAATAAAAATGTGGTACCACCAATGGACTCTATATTCATTATGGTTACGCCCACCATGGGTGGTCCATGGCCAATTAAATAGACTCCTTTTATCATTTTTAATTTTTAAAATTTATATTTCTTCCTCGTAGATTATGGTATGCTTTCAAATGTTTTAATCACTCTAATATGCAACATTTTTTTAATTGAATGTCTTCAAACGCATGGGCATTATTTAATATTTAATACTACCAGTGTCTACATCATATTGTAAAACAAGAAATATCAAATTAAAGAGAAGCATAGAGTGATGGTAGGGGGGGGACTTACGAGGGGGTATACATAAGATACTTGAGGAAGGGAAACACCGAAAAGAGCCACTTGGGCACAAGCTCGAAGTTGCAATGGCCCATGTTGTTCATGAAATCAATATAAGAAATGTAGCCGACAAAAGATACAATCGATCTTGTTCCGGTGAAAATCACGGTCAGCAATGGTATTGAAAACAGCAGAAAATATCCTATATGCTCCGCAAATGGATGAATGACAGCTGCCATACAATATAACAGTATAACTTAATGCTCATGTTAGACTAATGTGGTGTTTATTTTTTGGCTGAATAGAAAAAACCAAAATATTTGACTTTTTCTATTCAACTAAAAGTAACCCATTGACAGCAACCAACATAATTAAACTAAATTTATTGATAATAAGTTTACTTTAATTACGTTAGTTAATATTAATAAGGTACTTTTAGCTTAATAAAAAAATCAAATATTTTAATTTTTTCTATTCAGCTAAAAAATAAACACCACCTAAATCATAATTGCGCTTACCGACTATGCATGCGTAACCTTGAGTACCTTAACTACTTCAATAAGCCTTTTAGCATCTATGACCGTTTAAGATAGTCACATGCATAACATCAATTAAAGTAGTCTTATGATTGCTTTAACATCAAATGACTTTGGAAAAAGTCATTCCAAAATATATGTTCTAAGCCATTCCATCTTTTCATATTTTAAATTATCTTAACTAATAAAAAAATATTTATTATTTTATGTATTTTTAGATCAAAGATAGTATGAATTAGTTTCTTTGATTTGAATGAATATTATTAAAATCTAAAGACAATGTTTTTAAAATCGGATCGAGTTATCGATTTACAGTTCAATAATTAAACTACAATTGAATCGATGATGTTATAAATATATAATTTATATATTATTAAAATGAAAAATATATAAATAAATTAAAAATCAATAATATTAATTTTTTATATTTGGTATTATCAAGTGTAAGTATAAATATATTAATATTTTGAATTTTATTAAAGGAAATATATATAATATTTAAATATGAATATATTTAAAATGAAAGAAAATTTAATTATTTAATTTAAACTTATTTTATAATTTAAAAAATATTATATTATTTTTATTTAATATTATAAATCTATTTAGAAACTTATACATTTTTTTCATTTATCATTCTAACCAACAAAGTGTATGCAGCCAAGTGGCACTCCATGAGTTTTTCTTCTAACTCACCCAAGCCATGTGTACAACACGTGGAATCTGCATAAAAGGATACTTTTCCGGTCCCTTCTAAAATATGCGAGAAATATAAGGTTTTTTTTTTTCCCTCTTTCAATTTTAGTGAAATAAAAAGTTAGATGTACCAGAAGTAATTCAAAGGCAGTTAAAGCTAAAATGCAAAATACTAGTTCTTACAGGTGATGGGCTCAGTGACGATAGAGGAATGGTGGTGAGAATGGTAACGTGAGTAGAGATAATGATGGTGCAGAGCCCTGTGAAACCAGTAATACAGAAACTCCACAGGGCCCGTATGAAGCAGAATTGTAACAACCACACCATCTGCTCTCCAAAACGGCATGTGAGAAGCCCCTGGAAGTGTGAAATAAGCTACGTAGAATATGATCCCATTGAAAATAATCTGGTCATCCCTACAAAACCAAAACAAGAATTGATTTGAGGCATTAAATTTTTGAACTTTTTGTCTTGCTTCAATTGATGTGATGCGTTTACCAGTGTCTTTCTCTGTCAACTTGCTCAAATTCAATGCCCTTGTCAACAATCCTGTTGTTGCCTTTGGCTGTTCGATGGCGAGAAAGTGAAATCCAAAGCTGGTTGTGGAGCATCCTCCATAACAGAAATGGGAATATTAGAAAGTGAGCAACGTCTCTCTCCTTTTCATCTTTCACTAGGAACGAGTACATGGCATGAATCGCCCATGGTGCCAAGATCACGTACTTCACCCACATCAAACAACAAAGTAGTACAAGTGAAAAAATAAATAAATAAGATGGAATGAATAAATAAAAGAAATTATTTTACGCCTCAGTGTTTCCAAAATCATGACAGTTCAAGGGATACTGTAGAGCATAAATTAATATGGCTTGTTCTCGAAACCAATGATTTGAAGGGAATTTATGTATTAAATTTGAGATTCTTCAAAAAAAAAAAACCCTGTATAGAAATATGCTTGAGTTTGTACAAAAATATCCTGCAGACTGTAATTTTGTTAACAATTATTGGTTTCTAAAAGATATTGCTCGTCACTTTTTATGTTATGTGGCATCACTTAGCCGCTCGTTTATCCCCACACAACAATCAAACATGGAAAGATCACGAACCGGGAGCCCCCTCTTTGGTAAACAGAGAGAAAGAGAAAGAGAAGAGATTTGAGATTGGCATGAGGAGGAGTACCTTGAAGTTGCCAAGAGGCGTCCATGGCCAATCAGTGAGTATTCCGGGTTTAGAAGCCATATTTGATTTTGCTACTTCTCTTGAAGCAACGCATATCCTGAGGTAATGAGGAGTGAGGACTATATGTAGTGTTCAGAATTCTGCTGCTATCAATGCAGCCGCGATTTCCAACACCTAACAACCAGCTACTTGTCAAAAAGATGAAGCTTTATGACAGAACTAATTAAATCCTGTCTATCTCATCATTTAAATTCTAACCTAAAAACAGAAACGAAGTAACATTTTACGTACTTACAGCATTGGCCGTCCTTTTACTTCAAACATAAACATGCAAATTCAGCTATTAGGTCTTCAACTATCAGTTTTTAGATGTTGCACCAAATGGTCTTTTTGAGATATCAAAGTTTTTTGATTTGTAGCTAGCTAGCTTGTCCTTTTTTGTAAGTATTAGGTCTTCAAAATTCTTAAAACATAAATTTTCTCTACCAATAAGTTGAGGCATAATTAAATAGACTTTGACATATGATGTAAACTTGTGCTGAATTAGAGATCAATTATGAAAATTGAATAACAATAGCAATAATCTTATTGACCTCCCATACTTGAATTAGGTCTTGAGCTACATGACTCAAAACAATAGCATCAATCTCACTAAGCATGCCAATTTTGTCGTTCTCTATTTCTAGGCTAGCAGACAAGTGGTGTGTCTAGTCACACCATGACGAGTAACATGTTCGGTTAATCTTCCAAACAATTAATGACTGCTTGTGGTCATACGTGTTTCATTTTGGCACCATACACAAGTGTCCCTGTGCTTTATCTTTCTGATTTCAATTAACTTTTGTGAGTGAGCTGATCACTACTTCCCACCAAATTCATGTACTTCATTTTAAGACCTAAAGAATTGATATATCAAAGGAATATGGATGTCTCCTCCACTATTTTCGTACTCCACCAAATTCCAGCCTTTTCTTTCAAGATTTTTTTTTTTTGGACCTCATTCACCTACCTACTGGGTCCAAATAAAACACTGCAATTATAGTAGATAGGTGACTGTCTTAGGATCTAAGGTATACTTTCCCATCTTTGACATGTATCTTTTGTTTCTGTCTAAAACAATTTCAGATAATATTTGATTTCTTAGGGAAAAATGTGAGAAAAAAAAAAAAAGAACATAAAAAATAAAATTTATAAATAATAAATTATTTTTATATGACATTTCAAATTTATTTAACATATTTTAATTCTTATATATATATATATATATATTAAAAATAAAAAAATAAAAATTAAATGAATTTAATTTTAAAATTAATTTTATATATAATCAGGGTGGGGTGAGCTAGGGGCAACACAAGGCAATATCTGAACCTGCCTCGATCCCATCTTGGATGTTAAAAAAAAAAAAAATCTCAAACACGCCCCTAACCTATTTATTAAAATTTCAAACCTGTCCCACTAGGGATGAAGAGGGTATCCAAAAAAACCTACCCCATTGCCATTCTTACTTTAGGTTATAACTGAAACAACAATTTTTATTTAATCATAAAGGAAAATAACATAATAATTAGATAATATTAAATAAATAATAAAAATGAAGGAATAAATTTGTTAAAACTTCTAACTATGAATAATTTTATTATGATAAAATGAAAATTTTGCATAGCATCACGTTATGAAATATTTTCTATATAGCTTCTAGATATAAAATTTTATAAAATTATTAATTGATAATTTAGTTTTGTATAACTTTTGGTTATACCATACTTGGAAATTGTCTACAAAGCTTCTAGTTATAGAATTGTTGATTAACAATTTGTTTTGTATAACTTTTAGTTTAACAACAAAATTTTAGAAATTGTTTATATGGTTTTGCTAAGAAATAATCATTAATAGAAATATTTCTATAACTTCTGCTTATGAGAAATTTTTTATGTAGCTTTGGACTATACAAAATTACAATATCAATATCTAACTTGAACATGGAAAATATGACTTACATAACTTTTGTCTATGAATTTTTTTTTTGTATAATTTTTGGGTATACATTTTGTTTTACATAATTTACTGTAACAAAAATATACAAATTTGTACATGGCTTTAGGTAATAAAATATTCATTGTATAGTTTTTGGTTGTACAATTTTGTTTTGTATAACTTCTACTTATATAATATTATAATTAAAAAAGAATTATGAATTATTTGTATAGCTTCTAACCGTGTTTTTGTAATTTTGTAATTTCTCATAAAACTTCTGGAAATGAGGATTTTACATATTTTTAACAACTTTTGATTATGATTTTTTTTTTTCATAATTTTTGGCCAAAAAAATTATTTTGTAAATAATATTTGTACATATTTTTGCATTTAAATAAGATGAATGAAATAGAAAATAAAAATATAATTTTATCACATACCTTTTATGTGAGATAAAATTGATTTTGTAATAACATGTTCATCTTTTAAGTCTTTCAATCTTTCATAGATACTTTTCTTAGTGTTTCACTCTTCCACAAACACTCTTCCATAAGAGTTTTCTTTTTAGAAACTCTTCGTGCTAATGGAAAAAATAAAATAAAATGAAGAAGTGGAAAAAGAGTTATGAAAGAACTCTAAGGTGCAATTTTCATCGATTCATGTCTCCTAGTTGGAAAAATCATAATAAAATACAATATTTAAATTTTCATGGGAAATAGTAAAAGTTTTTATGGATAATTGTCACGTCGTTCATAATTATATATATAATTAATTAATTTTTATTTGATTCTTTATATATATTTTTCGTTATAAAATCAAATATAAAAAATTTATTTATTTATTTATTTCTTGATATTTTTTAAAAACAATAAAGTTAGCTTTGGATTATTAAAAAGAAAGAAAGATGACATTTGCACAAGCGCACAGGTCCATTTCCTCCTATTCCACTCAATTTGAAGCAAACTAATTGTCTTGTGGCTAGTAGAGATGATTACATACAGACCTAATTTCTCAAGTAATTGTTTTACATCTGTCAACATTGCTCATCTCTAATGCACAGTTAAATTACTCCAAAAAGAATATGGCCTTGGAGTTCCATTTCTTTTTGGGGAATTTATGTAACCATACACTAAGGGGCAAAATTTTGCCTTTTGGAAACTTTACTTTTTACTTTTCAAATTCAGTGGATTTTGTGGAAAATAAATGACCTTTCATATACTGTAATAGTGATGTTGAGGCCCTTCCAAAAATACCCTCCTATAGTTTGACATCTCTCCTAGTTGGATAAGTTGCTTGGAAAAGCCACATAAGCAAGGTCCAAATCAGTTGTCCACTTAAGCCAATGACATGACTCAGTTACATGTCACCGACTAGCTAGACACTCCACATGGATTGATTTTTCAAAAAATATTTACCCCCAAATGTCTTCTTCTTTCTTCAACCAAACCCTAACACCAAAAACCCATGTTATTTCTTGTTCATTCACAGGCACAACCCATCACAAGGCGAAAGGATCCATAAAAAATTTGGTAGGTTCTCAAATCGCGATAACCCATCAACCCTAAACGAACCTCCAAACTTAATCTCTTATTTTGTTTCTCCTCCATCACCATAAGGAAGACGACATCTTCATTTTCCCACCAAACATCAATCTGAAAACAAAAGTCCAAGTGCGAACCCCCTAACAAAGGCCAGGTAGACAAAAAAACCCATTTTCTTCTTCTTATTTCAGGACTGACATTCATTTTTCTCCTGGTTGTACTTCCTATTTTGCTTTTATATTGAAGAAGGAGAAAGAAAGCAATTGAGAGAACGAGAGAACGAAGAATAAAAATACTGTAGTTGCATTTAACTTTTAAAGCAAGGGTTTTTCCAGGTGATATATATATATATATATGTTATTAAATTTTGTAATAACTTTATATTTTGATTTGTCATTTTGATTCTTTGAGATTTGAATAATGTCATAGTTATGTGATTTGTGCAATTTTGTGATTTAAACTTGATTACATTGCATATTTCTACATGTTCAATGTCCATTAATATTGTTGCTAAATTTATATTTTAATTTATTTAGGGTTTATTTGAAATGAAATATGGCTTTAAATTTGATAAATGATGGGAAAATGAGATGGTGGTAAGCTATATTGATTTTGTTTTATTTTCTGAATTGTTGTGTTTGTGTTGTATGTGGTTGTTGGGAAGAATACGAAAAAGAGAAGAACAATATGACTATTGCATGTGAAGGGAATACAATTTTTACGAATGTTCAAACAATTTGTTGTTTAATGTTGTTTATATGGGATTCGAGATGTTTTGTTGTTTAATGTTGTTTATATGGGATTCCAAAATGAGTAATTTGAGTGATTTTTTATAGTTGTTAATTGGTGAATCTAATGCATGGGAAAAGAATTCATGTTTAGTCATGAGTAGATGAGTATAAATTTTAAAAATAATTGGGATTAAAGTTTGAACAAATTTCTTAATAAAAGTTTTGAATTTGTAATGAATGAGGATTGAATTGAAGAAGAAAATAAAACAAATTTAGTAAAAAGGGTATGAATTTATGTGGGAATTAGGGAAAATAGTAGTGGAGCCTTAGGTTCAAAATTGATGGTCACAACCACAAATATGAAATTTGTCTTGTTTATGTGTGTAGTGGTCATAGTAAGGGTCTACCCTTGGATGAAGGGGCTGGCTGTAATTTAGTTAATGACATTTGGATGAAATTATTGTTTTCGTAAGAGGTTGTAGTAGGTGAATTAAAGGCTGACCCGTTTGTTTGGAGGTAGGCCCTTAGTTGTAAACATTGTTGTGGTTTAATCTGGGCAGTGGGCAAAATAAAGGTTGACCCATTTGTTTAGAGGTCAGCCCTTGGTTGTAAATATTGTTGTGGTTTAATCTAGGCAGTGGGCAAAATAAAGGCTGACCCATTTATTTGGAGGTCGGCCCTTGGTTGTAAACATTATTGTGGTTTAATCTGGGCAATGGGCAAAATAAAGGCTGACCCAATTGTTTGGAGGTCGGCCCTTGGTTGTAAACATTGTTGTGGTTTAATCTGAGTAGTGGGCAAAATAAAGGTTGACCCATTGTTTGAGAGGGTGGCCCAAAGAGAGTGACATTAGCACAAATTGGCTTGAAGAGTTACCAAAACAATGGTTGGCCCATGAATTGAGAGGTTCACTCCCTAACTTATATAACATAGCAAATTACTACCAAGTAAAATATAATAATTGCATTGCTTAATGTTAAGTATACACTATGCATGTCTATATTTACACCATTAATTGTAGACCATGAAATGTAAATGAAGCTCGTTTGTAAAGTTTCAAAGATAAACGATGTATTAATATATGATGGTCATAGGCGTGATAATCAGTTTTGTTATAAGTAAGTTGGTTTAGGCAGTGTTATTAAGAAATTAGTTAATTGTTTCAGCTTGACTAAAGGTTCATGCTTCTAAACAGGGGCTGCACATGATCGAGTAGCATTTAAATGGTCCAAGTAATACAATTTATTGTTATCTGCACATTGGAGGAGAGTTAGTAAGGGATGAACATGGCAATGTGGAATATATGGGTGGGAGATGAGAGAGTCTAAGTTTAGAATGATCAATGACATATAATGATTTTGTTTCAAGGATTTGTGGGAAAATGAACATCCATATAGTGGGACCAACATTTTCATATACTCTCCCGTTTGATTTATATGCACTTCAACCATTGAAAATTGATGAAGACTTGACAAACATGTATCAATTTAGTGACCGATTTGCACGTGTATATATATGTTTAACATCAACAGTTGAAGACGATGAAATGATTGAGAATGAAGGACAAGGGTAAGTTATATAAAAAAAAATATCTAATCTTAAATGATTTCATGTATTTATTTATTTTTTAATATTTATGTTTATTCATTAGATGTTATAATGAAACTTGAACGAAAAAATTGTAGGGTCTAACTCACCGGTCCCATATTCAACAAGAGATGTTGATATTAGAATGCAATCACGAGGATTTCATCAAAGATGTGTTGAATCACATGTTGGTCCACTAGAGTCAAGTCATTTTGAGAGCGCAATATTGGGTAGTGGGCATACCTTCTCAACTGCAAATGACTTTCGGGATGCAATATATCTCATGTCAGTAGGAGGCCGTTTTAGATATAAGTTTAAGAGGAATTGTCTTAAGCATCTGACTGTAATATGTGTTGTTGAAGGATGCCCTTGGAAAGTAACTGCTTGTGCTGTTGGGAGAACAAAAATAGTTCGAGTGCGTACATTTAGAAATGAACATAACCACTCTTTAGAAGATGTGTCAATTTCCGAACCAGTAGTTCGTTGTAATTGAGCCACAACTATGATTGATGATGTTATTTGTTCAAATCCAGATTACTTACCTTGTCAAACATGTAAAGACTTTCGTCGACAATATGGAATGCAGTTGAATTATTGTCAAGCATGGAACTTGAAAGAGAAGGCTAAAGAACGAATTCATGGTGTGCCGCAATGTTCATATAATTTGTTACCTTGGTTATGTACAAGGCTTATTGAAACAAATCCAGGGACGATTGCTGAATATAGATGTTCAGATGATGGTCATTTTATGCAATTGTTTGTTGCCCTTTAAGTGTCAATACATGGGTTTCAAATGGGATGTCGGCCTATTATATCAATAGATTCATCCCACATGAGTGGGCCATACAAGGGTGCTTTATTTTCAACTTCTTCCAATGATGCTAACGATGGCATGTTTCCACTTGCTTATGGTTTATTTAGCTTTGAGAATTACGAGGATTGGCTTTGGTTCTTAGAGAAATTGAAGATGGTCATAGGTGAAAGAGATGTTATAATAATATCTTATAGGCACCAAGGGATTATCCGTAGTGTTTCAGGGGTATTTGGTAGTGAAAACCATGCACATTGCTATCATCACATTAAAGAAAACTTCAGTAGCTTTCTAACAAAGTTAAACACTAAAGGGAGGAAAGGGAAGGAAAATGCTTTGCAAATGCTTGATTCTATCGCCTATGCTAGGTTAGATTGTGATTATGAGGTTGCAATGGATACTTTAAGGACATTTAATCATGATTTGGCGAAGTGGGTTGAAGAAAATAACCCTCAACATTGGGCAATCTCTAAATTTAAGAAGATACGTTGGGATAAGATGACAAGTAATTTGGCCAAGTCTTTCAATTCTTGGTTAAGACATGAATGACACCATAACATTTGTGTTTTCTTCATCGAGCATATGGATAAGTTAGGATCTCTTTTAGTCGAGCACAAAAATGGACTTGTAAAATGGAATGGGTGCATTGGTCCTGAAACAAAAGAAAAGATTGCATTGAACATTGGAAAATGTGATAATTATATCACTTATTTACACTTGGGTAGTTCGATGAAAGTATCCAATGGAAAAACATTCCTAAAAGTGGACTTAATGGAGCGAACTTGCACATGTAAAGCATGGCAAATGTCTGGAATCCCATGTGATCACGCTTGTGTAGCTATACGACGAATGGGGTTTGCTGTATCTGATTATGTTGATGACTGGTATAAGTACAATTTGCAAGAGAAGATATACTATGGAAGCATGCATAGTTTGGTAACGCATGACATGCCAAAGATTGATGAAGATGGAATCGTTCGTGATGCCTTGGGTCATACTTATCCCTTTCTTAATCCTCCAACCACAAAGCGACCTCCTAGAAGACCTAGGAAACGTCGAATCGAGTCTCAATTCATGTAAAAAAAACGGTTCATTGTTCTCATTATAATCAACCTGGGCATAATCGTGCGACATGTAACAACCCATTGCTGTAAATTTTTTTTATTAAACTTCATAATGTAAGATCAACTTTATATTAGTATGAAATAGTTTGGTAATCTTCGTTGTTGTTTCCTTTATTATAAGAAATGAGTAATTTATTGGATTTGAAGTGTTTGGTGTACATATATTGTGATTGTATGTTGTTCTTCAAAATTATGGGATATGTTACATGATAATGTAATTGTAATAGCAAAATATGTACCTTGGTCATGATTGTTCAAAGATGGCATTGAAGTGACATAGATTCACATGGCGTCTTTGGCAAAAAAAAGGAGATTGTTAACTAGTGGGTATAATCGTGGCCAACCTTTACATGTAGAGGCTACCGCTTTTTGGCTGATGACCCTTAAGCATATTATTTAGTTTTGTGTGAAATGGGCAGTAGCCAAAATAAGGGTGTGCCTGTTAGATCATAGGCAACCCTATCGTTTTTATTCTTTAAAATTGGTTTCGTGTTATGTGAGGAGTCTGTAAAAGGGAGGTTGAACCATTAACACCATGGGAAGGCATTCGAACATTAGTTTAGTATGTTATGTGCAGAAGGCAATCTAGGGGCGCACCTTCCATTTGAAAGGCATGCCTATGTGTTAATGACGTTATATAACTATGCTACATGCAGAAGGCAAAGCATGGGTGCACCCTTCGTTACATAGGTATGCCCATGGGTATGATAACATTATTGGGAAATTCTATATGCAGTATGCAAACTAGGGGCACACCCTTGATTTTAGGGGCATGCCTATTTCTAAAACCATTATATTGGTAGGCTATGTGCAGTAGTCAACCTAAGAGCACAACCTTGATGGAAGATGCATGAATGTGGGTGAAAAACTTCTTTTTGTTAAGCTACTTGTAGTAGGAAAAAGAAAGGGATGACTCTTTGTCAGATGCATGCCTTTAGGATAACTAGAGTTGAGGTGTGGGTTGGGTAGTAAGGCAAATGGAGGCATACTAATAGCTTGAAAGATTGGCTCTTGACGTTCATATGAAATAAATGCTGGAAATGATTCCTTGTTGATTCAAAATCATAGATTTTTTTTTTTTTTAAATATTTATCATTTAAAAAAAAAATTAATTGTTCAATTTTTAATTTATTTTTTATTTTAAATTTATATTATCATTTTATATATTATCTTTTTTTAAACAACTTTTTTTTTATTTAGCTCATTACTGCTATTTTACAAAAAATTACTATCACTTCATTATTAATTTTTTGTTTATCCGTTTACTTTTATTTAATTTCAAAATTTTGTATTTTTAAATATTACAAATATAGTTTTACTCAGATTTTGCTACAATATAAAAAAAATGATGAAATCCTAATATTTTATAACTTAAAATTAATTTGACTAAATAAATGATTAATAATTTTAATTATTTAAAGAAATTAACGTTAATAGAAAAATTGTCACCACATATTTATAATAAATTTTTAGAAATCATATCTCAAATCAAATATTTGATATAAATCAATTTAGTTTTTATTTAAAATGTAATAAAATATGTTTTAATAAAAGTATTTTTTTTAATTTTAAAATAAATCACTTAAATATATTAAATGAATTTATGCTAATTTTTTGATAAAAATTTAATAAATATTATCTTTAATCGTACTTATATCAATTACACTTACAAAATATCTTTAATATATATATATATATATATATATATATATATATATATATATATATATATATATATATATTACAAATTTTGCGAAGGATGTACAAATGGTTCCAAAGTGTGCTTCGAGGTGGGGATCAACCACGAATCCCTTCCTTATGGGTTGCCAAATTAAATTATGGTCCATCCATGTTCAGATGGGGGTCTCGGAAGCATTAGGATCGGATGTACTAAATTTTGTAAAGGGTGTACCAAGGGTCCGAAAATGAATTCTGAGGTGGGGATCGGTCCACAATCACTTCCTTATGGGTTTCTAACTTAAATTATGGACCATCCATATTGAAATGGGGGTCCCAGAAGCAGTCAAATCGAATGTACCAAATTTAATGAAGGATGTACCAAATTTTGTCAAAGATGTACCAAGGGACCGAAAATGCGTTCCGAAGTGGGGATCGACCCCAAATCACTTTGTTATGGGTTTCTAAATGAAATTATGGCCATCCATATTGAAATGGGGGTCCCGAAAGTACTAGGCTCGAATGTACCAAATTTAATGAAGGATGTACCAAGGGTTTGAAAATGCGTTCCAAAGTGGGGATCGGCCCCAAATCACTTTGTTATGGGTTTCTAAATGAAATTATGGCCCATTCATGCGAAGATGGGAGTCCCGAAATCATTAGGCTCGAATGTAACAAATTTAATGAAGGATGTACCAAATTTTGTGAAGGATGTACTAAGGGTCCGAAAATGCGATCCAAAGTGGGGATCAGCCCCAAATCACTTTTTTATGGGTTTCTAAATGAAATTATGACCCATCCATGCTCAGATGGGGGTCCCGAAAGTACTAGGCTCGGATGTACCAAATTTAATGAAGGATGTACCAAATTTTGTGAATGATGTTCAAAGGGTCCGAAATTGCGTTACGAGGTGGGGATCAACACCCAATCACTTATGGGTTTATAAATGAAATTGTGGACCATCCATGTTGAAATGGGAGTCCCAGAATCTGTCAGATTGAATGTACAAAATTTAATGAAGGATGTACCAAATTTAATGAAGGATATACCAAATTTTGTGAAAGATGTACCAAGGGTTCCAAAGTGCGATCCGAAGAGGAGATCAGCCCCAAATCACTTTGTTATGGGTTTGTAAATGAAATTATGACACATCCATGCTCAGATGGGGGTCCCGGAAGCACTAAGCTCGGATGTACCAAATTTAATGAAGGATGTACCAACTTTTGTTAAGGATGTACCAAGGGTCCGAAAGTGCGTTCCAAAGTGGGGATCGACCCCCAATCACTTACTTATGGGTTTCTAAATGAAATTTTGGACCTTCCATGTTGAAATGGGGGTCCCGAAATCTGTCGAATCGGATGTACCAAATTTAATGAAGGATGTACCAAATTTTGTGAAGGGTGTACCAAGGGTCCGAAAATGCGTTCCGAAGTGGGGATCGATCCCAAATCACTTTGTTATGGGTTTCTAAATGAAATTATGGCCCATCCATGCTCATATGGGGGTCCCGGAATCACTAGGCTCGGACGTACTAAATTTAATGAAAGATGTACCAAATTTTGTGAAGGATATACCAAGAGTCCAAAAGTGCGTTCCAAGGTGGGGATCGACACCCAATCACTTAATTATGAGTTTTTAAGTGAAATTATGGACCATCCATATTGAAATGGGTGTCTCGAAAGCAATCGGATTGGATATACCAAATTTAGTGAATGATGTACCAAATTTTTTGAAGAATGTACCAAGGGTCCGAAAATGTGATTCAAAGTGAGGATCGGCCCCAAATCACTTTCTTATGGGTTTATAAATGAAATTATGACCCATCCATGCTCAGATGGGGGTCTCCGAAGTACTAGGTTCAGATGTACCAAATTTAATGATGTATCAAATTTTGTGAAGGATGTACCAAGGGTCCGAAAGTGCGTTTCGAGGTGGGGATCATCACCCAATCACTTATGGGTTTTAAATGAAATTGTGGAGCATCCATGTTGAAATAGGGGTCCCGAAATATGTCGGATCGAATGTACCAAATTTAATGAATGATGTACCAAATTTTGTGAAGGATGTACCAAGGGTCTGAAAATGCGTTTCGAAGTGGGGATCGGCCCAAATCACTTTGTTATGGGTTTCTAAATGAAATTATAGCCCATCCATGCTTAGATGGGGGTCCCGGAATCACTAGGCTCGGATGTACCAAATTTAATGAAAGATGTACCAAAGGTCTGAAAGTGCATTCCGAGGTGGGGATCGGCACCCAATCACTTCGTTATGGGTTTCTAAATGAAATTATGGACCATCCATGTTGAAATGGGGGTCCTGAAAGTAGTACGATCAAATGTATAAAATTTAATGCAGGATGTACCAAATTTAATGAAGGATGTACCAAATTTTGTGAAGGATGTACCAAGGGTCGGAAAATGCGATCCAAAGTGGGGATCAGCCCCAAATCACTTTTTTATGGGTTTCTAAATGAAATTATGACCCATCCATGCTCAGATGGGGGTCCCAGAATCACTAGGCTCGGATATACCAAATTTAAGGAAGGATGTACCAAATTTTGTGAAAGATGTACCAAGGGTCCGAAAATGCTTTCCGAAGTAAGGATCGACCCCAAATCACTTTGTTATGGGTCTCTTCTTTTGCATTCATGTATCGGCAGAACATGGAAATCACCTACATAATGCCTCTTCATTAGTTAAAATGATAAATGGAAAGATGAGGGTATTTTTTCTTATTTATCATAAACCTTACCGGAATATCAATGAAGCTCTCCCCTACTAAGCATTGAAGTTGTTCCCGTGTCACGCCATAGCCACCATATGCACAAAACATCTCACTATTAATCACATGAAACACAAGACATGAGTAATTTTTTTTTGTTTTTCTAGACAAATCCATAATCATAGTCTTTTAAGAACAATACTTGCTAAACTTGTGATTTGGGACTAACCTAGGATCTTTTGACTTGTCAAACACATAGTCGGCAACATGTGTCTCTTCCTCCGTCAACCTTTTGTATTTTGATACACATAATTGTACAAAAGGTGACTTACACGCAGCTGCTCGTTGCCTATGACGACGTACTTTCATTTTTACTTTTCGAGGTCGTATTTCTTCTAATGTTTGTGGTGCTACATCCGCATTGTTGTCCATGCACGATTGCATTAACACCAACATATTGTGTGGCCTAGGGTGAAGGGGATCCTCGTTTGCAAAGAACACACCCTCTTCTACGTTGGGTCTTTTTGACACCCCTTCATTTGTACATCTAAGGTCATCTTTAAAAGATCTTCTTTGACCACCAGAATGAACAGGTGAATGTTGTGGATTATTTGTATAAAATGGTGCACCACTTTCATTAACATGTTCATGACAATTTGATGGTTGGCCTTCATCTGTGCGATAGTGTGAAGAGGTGAAACGAGTCCTCAACACTGTCATGTCACGGTTGTATGATGCAATAAGACTATTAAGATGACTTTATGCATCGGTGATTTGACGTTGTGTTGCCTCCATGCGAGCACAAATAACCTAAGTCAAACATAATGAAGGAACATTAAATGACATATTTAAACTAAGCCTTAATATAAGTTACTATTCATAGTCATTAGGTATGAAGGATTACATCAAAGTCTTCATTCTCATCTGGGTCAATTGGGTCATCAACTGTAGGAGCCTTATTTTTTTCTATTTCATCTTGCTCCACCAATGTGCTAACCAACTATCATTGCAAAACATGTAAATTGCCATCCCAATAATCTAATTACAATGGTAATCAACTATCTTAATACAACTAAAATCTAATTATACCTCAACTTTTCCAAATCCTTCAAGCATTTCCAACTCCAATTTTATGTGTTGCTTGACCAAAAAATTGTTCCATGCAGCAATGCGAGGAGTGGTAAGTTCCACATACATGGCTGGAAAATAAGATATTGAAAAGTAGAATATCTATTGCATTATATAAGACATAATTAGTGGTAACATCATGGCCAACATAGTGTATAACCATTATTAAATATCTAATACATGAACATATATTTATAAATAAGACAAAAAGTTACCTGTAGAAACATCAAACACCCTTTAATCCAAACACTTTCCTTCCTCCTATGTTCATGTATAGCTTGAATAAAAAATTCTAAGACATATTCTCCCCAATTTATGTTCCCAAGTAACTGCTCTCGGGGTGTATACCATAACGAGTGACTACCTTCCAAATGAGATGTGGGTGCCAATAAGGTTGCACAAGCGAAAATCAAGAAGACCCGCTTAAATTCCTCAATATCATCGATGCCAACCATCATTGACTCTATATATTGCAAACTCGACATTTGACTAGATTTAACAGTTCCCTTGTCAACAATTAACTTTCTTCCACTATGTGGAATGCCCATCGTCATCCTAACATCATGACATGTCAAAGAGACCTTCTTACCCCCAAATAACTCGAGTTGGGAATAAGCAATGTTTGTGTTTTTTATCAACCAAAAACATAAATCTAAATTAACCTCCTTACAACCTAATTGCAATAGCCCACCAAAACCAAGTTCTTTTATTACATCCTTCTTCACTTTTGAGAGCAAATGGATTCCAGAGAGGAATCTACGGCCAGAACAACAACATCGTATGTTCATATTATCACTACATTAAACAACCATAATTCATTAATAAATTAATAAAATGTTAAAGACATGTGAACGTGAATATAGTGTTCCTATATACATTCATCATAATTATTACACAAATATAACATATATTAACAAAGAAATAGGAAACATTTTGTTACATCATGTAAATGAAAATCATTGAGACCGGTTTCCCCTAGCCTCTCAATAATATGGTTATCAATAAGGGTGAAATTGTTATATATAAGGTCACCCACTATGATACACACTGCCAAAAAAACACACACACAATGTGCATTTCAGTGGGTTAGCCAATTAAACAAATGGTATGCCTCAAATTTACATACTCATCTAACCAAATCAATATAGTTTAGGGAAAAGTGGGATTTGATTCACTAATAAGAAAATATATGGTAAAAAGAATCCCAAATATTTTAAATTAGTATTATCTTCATCTATTTAAAAATAATTTGAAATACATGCACTAAGTTATCCAATTATTCCAAAAAATGTCATTTTATTTGTCATGTTATTCAAATCAATTGACAACTACACTCCTCCATATAAATGTTTCCTTTTTTTTTTATTATTATTTTATTATTTAAGATTTTTTTTTCCTCTAGAAACAAACACCTTATAGGATTCTTATTTTAGTTTTCTAAAAGTTTAGGAAATATTGTCAAACAAATCATATTTAATCACAATTACCAATTCAAAAAGTAATAAGGTTGTTTATTAAATAATAAATAATAAACTTCATAATATATAATTATTTTAATATTATAACAAATTTATTATTGAAAAACTCTTATAATGAATTTTATTCATTATTATATTAAACAATTATTAATATTATATAATAAATACAAATTTATTATTGGTTTATTTATTATCAAGAATATGAATCTATTTTTAACTTATTAATACTATAATAAATTCTGTTTTTTTTTTTTTTTCAAATTCTTACTTTATAATGTTTCTAGAGAAAAAAATTCCCAAATAATAAAATAATAAAATAATAAAGTAATAATAATAATAATAATAATAATAATAATAATAATAATAAAATATCTAAAAAGAATGGAAATATCTATATGAAGGATTTTAATTGTCAATGGATTAGGATGACATGACAAGTAAAGGGCTATTTTTGGGAATAATTAAATCACAAATTAAAAAGTGCATGCATTTTAAATTATTTTTAAATAGATGAAAATAATACTAATTTCAAATATTTGAGGTTTTTTTTTCCTATATATTTTCATATTAGTGAATCAAATCTTACTTTTCCCTATAGTTTACAATATTACAATTTAGAAATAACAGTTAAAAGTAAAATCTAATGAGTATTAAAGTGGAAACCAAATCAATACATAGATTCTTTTTATTCATTATTTAGTGTCTTGGATATAATTTCTTAAATTTATTATTAAAATTATAAAGTAGTAGTAAATGTTGTATAGCATTGAAAAGGTTATATTATATATATATATATATAAATATATATATATATATATATATATATATATATATATATATATATAATGTATATATATAATGTAGAAAAAAATAAAAATAAAAATAAAAATTCTCAATTAATAATACAAACCCACAAAATTGAAGACAATGGGTAGTGATCCTCTCAATTTTATCCTCATTTATTTTAGGGTTAAGATAGGAATAAATTTAAAATATGTCTATAAATAATGATATTTATTTTAGGGTTAGGATTCATATAATTTTAAAACAAATCTAGAAAAAAAAAAAAGTGTAATACATCTATCTAGGAAAAAAATATAATATAAATATAAAACTTGCCTTGGTAGTTGAGGTCCAACATCAAAGGGTTAAAAAAAGTGAAAATGTAGAAGCACCACTATAAAGAAAGGGGAAAAAGAGATCCACAAAGTATTCTTTTTACTAGATGTTGGTTGGTAAGGAAAGATAAGATTAAAATATAGAAGGGTGTTGGGTGTTGGCTTTCTTTACTCAGTATAAGATATTTATGGCAGTTACTAAAAAAATTCCTTTTCTAGATGGACTACGGTTACATAAGGGAATGTTTGGACAGTTGGATTTGTCATCCGAATTGGTATCAGTCTGTGGTCTTTCCAGCTAAGATTTTTCCTTCTTTTTGTTCTTTCTAATATCATCTCCTAATTACAATTCTTCTTCCTTCATTCATGCTTGAGAAGAATGCACGATGAAATCTTGAAAGAGGGTAGGATTGTCATTTTGAGGGTACATGATCACTTTGTTTTTGTCTGATAGATTCTCTTATATAAAATTATGATATATTTTTACTAATCAATTAAATGAAAATTTTTCATTCAATTATAAAATAGTTATAATTAATTTGTTATTTAAAGTGTTTTTTTAATATTGTATTTATATCCTAACTTTTGATATATATTTCTTTAGTGCATGTCATATATCATGGGGCAAGTTTGCCCTAGTGGAGTTGGGGATGCATGTTGAACCTTTTGTTGGGGGTTCGAATCCCCTAGTAGCAAAAAAAGCTCAATTTTGTATATATATATATATATATATATAATATTGTACATGTTAATAAAAAATATAAATTTGATAAGTGTATTGATTATTAAATTATATAAAATACATTAAATTGAATATGATAAATTAAAATAAATTTAATTTGATTTAGTCTTTTATTTGATTCTTTTTAGGTACATCAATGGATAGTTTGCTTACAATTGTGTGTTACAAGGATGGTGAAATAATTGATGGGCCAAATGGGGTGTGTTACAGTTGTCCTCCTAAAAAAGGTATTTTAGTGAACAATTTGATCAAATATGATGAGTTGGAGGATAAGTTGTGTCATGTTATGTCGATCGATCGCACTCATACCATGTTATACATGATATTTCGGTATCCAATTCTTATGTCGATTGGAAATGGAAACATTAACTATATACAATTACCAATTAAAGATGATGATGATGTAAGGTTAATGTTTCATGTTGTAGCACAAATCCCACCATCGAATACTATTGAAATGTATTTGCAGACACGTTCAAGGGATCATTCATCTGAGTTAAGTCCATCATTTGATCAAGAAATTATGGGTCATGATGTGGAAATACCAGCAAAGGGGAATTTGGCAGTGCAGACTGATGAAATGGATGAGAATTTAACACACAATGATGAAATGGGGGGGAATTTGGCAGTAGTAACTCAGTTAGTTATGAGAGCGACAAACAACTATGTTGACATCCCATTTACAAATGAAAATGATGATGTGGAATTTTATGATGAGGACAAGATTAATGAGATGCATTATGATGATGAACCTCCAACAAATAAGGCTTCTTTAGATGATGGTGAACATATTATACCCTCCCCAATGTTCAAACAATTGAATTGGGATGCAATAAATAGCTTGACTGCTGAGCCTCTCACATCACGTATCGGATTGTGGAATGAATCCAATGAGTTGTTTAAAGGATTGAGATTTGAGAGTAAAGAAGACTTGCAATATGTCGGAATCAACATTTGGTGGTTTGTGAATCAGAACCACAATTGTGGGCAGTGAGATGTAAGAAGTGGCAGGAAGATGTAATTGGAGGCTTCGTGCATGTCGTCGTAAAAGCCATGGAATGTTTGAGATAACCAAGTACGCAGGTCCTCATACTTGTGTTTATCCTAAATTATCACAAGGCCACTCTCAATTGGACTCTACATTGATTGCAAGAGAGATCCAAAATGTAGTTCAGATGGATCATTCTACTTCTATTGCTACATTACATCAGATAGTGAAGGATAAATTTGGATATGATGTCCATTATAGGAGAATTTGGGAAGCTAAGAAAAAAACAATGCTTAAAGTTTTTGGTGATTGGGATGAATCTTATCAAGCATTGCCGAAGTGGATGAACATCCTTCAGCTAACTAATCCTAGAACAAAGATTGTTTGTAAGACAATACCTTTAGGAGGGATTTCTAGGAACGTGCGGTTTTACGTGTTTTTTGGGCATTTGGGGCAAATGTTGAAGTGTTCAAGCATTACAGACCAATTATACAAATTGATGGTACATTCCTATATGGAAAATACATTGGGAAGCTTTTAATTGCTACTTCAATTGATGGAAATGGTCATGTATTCCCCCTTGCATTTGCAATTGTTGAGGAAGAATCACAGGATAGTTGGTCTTGATTTCTCATTGCATTAAGGTGTCACGTTACTCAGAGAGAAGGGATATGCTTAATTTCAGATCTCCATGCAGGAATAAATGCTGCTGTTAGAAATCCATCAGTTGGATGGAGCCCCCCTCATGCGCAACATCGATATTGTCTTAGGCATGTAGTGAGCAATTTTAATGACAAATTTAAGAATAAGGTCTTAAAAGAGTTGGCATATAGAGTTGGATGTCAACATCAACCACGGAAGTATGAGAGATACATGGAGGAGTTAAAACGATTGGATGAAAAAAGTGTGGCTTGGTTTTCAAAGTTAGACACTCAAAAATGGACTCAGGCATATGATATAGGATATCGGTATGGGTGGATGACCACAAATATTGATGAGTGCATTAATGGGGTGCTTAAGGGAGCGAGAATGTTACCTATCATTGCACTTGTTCAATTAACTTTTTATCGATGTGTGTCATACTTTGAGACTCGTAGAGTAGAGATACATGCTAGAATGGCAGTTGGAGATGTGTACACTGCGTATGCAATTGACAAATTTAGAAGAACTAAGGCCAAAGCTAGTGGACATACTGTCACCATTTTCCATCGAATTCATGAAACATTTGAAGTAATTACTACTCTCCATGGGTTTCATATGGATAAAGGACGTAACAAACAAGTTGTTAAGCTGAATGAAGGTACATGTAGTTGTAATAAGTGGCAATCATTTGGCATTCCATGCTCACATGTGCTAGCTGTTTTTGCTCATATGAGGATTGATAGTTAGCAATTAGTTGAAAAATACTATAGACTGGATGCCTATGCTAGTTGTTACGCTCCTGAATTTAATCCCATTCCTCATGAATCTTATTGGTCGTATCCTGATTTTCCTATTCTCCACCCTGACCCAACTTCAATGAGGGATAAGGGGCGTCCTAGACCATCAAGGATAAGGAATGAAATGGATTTGAAGGAACCAAGCGTTAGGATTCGATGTGGCTTATGTAAAATAGCGGGCCATAATCGTCACAACTGTCCCACAAAAGATGGAGGGCAATCCTCCAACCCCCTTCCTCATGACAATTAAAGTATGAAAGATTATCCATTTTGATAATATGATATTTTTATGTAATGTCTATAAATTTGTAATCATACCAATGATAATAAGAATTAATGGTTATTTGGTATATGTAGGTATCACCGCACGATGGAGCCGGGACCCTTGGATCCGGCAGTTCTACATGGATAGGCCACACATAGGTCATCT
This sequence comes from Vitis riparia, assembly GCF_004353265.1. Classification (NCBI taxonomy): domain Eukaryota; kingdom Viridiplantae; phylum Streptophyta; class Magnoliopsida; order Vitales; family Vitaceae; genus Vitis; species Vitis riparia. Next base: position 12,153,929 of record NC_048445.1, read on the forward strand.
GTAGCATGGACAGGTGTTGACTCTAAGGACCTTCATTGTAGATGGCGTGAGGCAATCTTCCATCGCACCAATGTACTCGATGGGCATATTATTCCATTGTTACAACGGGCAGGCTTCTATGGTGTTACACGCTTAGGATTCATTTCCTTAGATTGGCATCTTATTACTACATTTGTAGAGAGATGGCGACCTGAGACTCATACCTTCCACTTACCTCAGGAGGAGTGCATGATTACACTACAGGATATTGCCATGTTGACTGGACTACCAGTAGATGCAGATGTAGTTACTGGTAGCACATGTTTAGATTGGAGACGTGTATGTTATTCTCTATTAGGACTCACTCCTAGAGATACAGAGATAGATGGCCAACGCCTTCATCTTACATGGTTGAGTCAGAGCTTCTCTACTTTGGCACCAGATGTTGATGAGAAGTCTATTTAGCATTATACTAGGGCTTATATCTTACAACTCATTGGAGGTTTTCTATTTTCAGGAAAGTCTAGCGATAAGGTGCATCTTATGTTTTTACCCCTTCTAAGGGATTTTGAGATTGCTGGTAGGTATAGTTGGGGTAGTGCCTGTTTAGCCTAGCTTTATCGATAGTTGTGTCGAGCCTCTCATATTGATACACATGATATATCTCTAGCTCATTGATTTTGCTCCAGTTATGGGTATGGGAGAGGTTCCTATTTATTGCACCTCATCGTTTACGTATAACTCCACATGATGACTAGTTGCCTCCACCTCCATTGGCCATTCGGTATATATTATAAAATTACGACAAATTTTACTATTATGAGGATACATTCATAAACTTAAATTCTAACATTTTTTATTTATTTAACTATGCTTTGTTATTTTAATTTTATAGGTGGAGAAATGAGTTTCAGACTACTTCGATTAGCATGCACGTCTTAGCTTAGTATAGGCACCATCTTGATCGACTTACAACAGATCAGGTGATAAAAGTGTGATTCATTTCTTATACTTGTTTCTCTAAACAAATTCTAAACCACTGATTATATCTAATGTTTCTTGGGTACAGATTATATGGCAGCCTTATGTTGATGACATGAATATTGGTCTTCCTGATTATTGTACTGCTGGGAAAGATATATGGTGCACTATCTCACCTTTGATATGTTTCCACATAATTGAATGGCATAGACCTGATCGAGTATTGTGGCAATTTGGATTTCGTCAAGGGATTCCTCAACCATGTGATAATGAGTCAATCTTACACAAATGTGATTTGAGAGGTAGACATGATGTTGATTGGACTACTCGGCATGGAGACTACATTCGACGTTGGAGCTCTAGGCGTGAGCATATTGCTAGAGGTGAGATGGCTATAGGTTCATTGGGGTATCATGATCCATACATGGTGTGGTATCGCTCCATTACTATTCGGTTTCTTACTCGGACTGGGTCCTTTCACGAGCTATTGGTAATTTTCATGTTTTACCTTTTTTTATTAAAGTTTATTTTATTTTTATAAGAATTTAATTTAACTCTTATTTAACTTACAGACTACTAGCATACACCAGATATATGATATTGCACCTCCAGATGATTTTCGCATTTGTAGGCTATGTATTACTGTATTAGAGGCTATACATGAGATGGATCGCTTAGATGCTCCATTTAGTGTTGATGCTACTACATAGCTCCAACCTCCATCAGGAGATGTACGACCTACAGGATTAGGGCCTCGTATGAGGGAGATTAGGTATACACCAGTTGTTGCTCGAGTGCGACCATCGACTAAAATTAGTCCACCACCTCATCAATAGCCGACATCATCCATTACTCGATCAGGAGGTGTACGAACTAAAGGGGGAGGGCCTCATACAAGGAGTAGTCCACCACCTCATCAGCAACCGATATCATCCATTACTCGATCAGAAAGTGTACGGACTAGGGGAGGAAGGCCTCATACGAGGAGTAGTCCACCACCTCATCATCAGTCGATATCATCCATTACTCGATGAGGAGGTGTACGGATTAGAGGGCGAGGGGCTCATATGAGAGGGACTAGGCATACATCTGTTCTTAGAGATGCACCATCGACTGACATTAGCCCGCCACCTGTTCAGGAGACTCCTATTACACCTATGGAGGTACCATCCACCCCACCTGTAGTACCACTTGTTGCATCATCACCACCATCAATAAAGACTACATTGGTTCATGAGGAGTTAGTTCATATAGCAAATGATGATCAGCAAGGACAAAAGACTAATCGTGGTCGAGGACATGGTAGGAGACGTGGTCGTGGAGCTCATGGAGGGTTACATGTTAGCCCCATAGAGCCAATAGTGGAGCATGCACATCATAGACGTCCACTATGGAAGAGGAAGGCTCCTTCGTGCGGTACACATTGAGGATGTTACTACATATGAATTATATTTTGGATACCATTAGTATTTTGCATATCATTATTTTGGACAAATACTCAAGATGTATGTTTTTACTTGTTATATTTTGGATTAACTAACTTTTTATTAACGTAAGTTCTATAGTATTCTATCTATTTCGACTTATTTTACACAAAATAGTATTGTTACTATTTTGGAAAGGTGTTGATTTTGACATTTGGTTTACTTGTTTTCATTGGTTTTAGATTGAATGTCAAAATATTGATTATAATGTATACAGGTGATAAACTTTAAACATTTGGTTGTACAGTAGGTAATACTAATTAAGAGATAGAATTTTATTTTATTTTTCTTTTGTGGAAGGTGTCTCTTCAAGAGACACTTTCAATATAAAGCAAAATTTTTTAACAAATAATGAAAATTGTGGAAAGTGTCTCTTGAAGAGACCCTTTCCGTATAAACCCAATTTTTTTTTTCAAATTATGGAAAGGTGTCTCTTGAAGTATAATTCTATTTTTTTTTGGGAATTGTAGAATGTTCCTTTTCAAAATTCGAAATTTTCACTGAAAAATTGCTGAAAAATTGTGGAAAGTGTCAGTATAAACCCAATTTTTTAAAAAAATTATGAAAGGCATCCGAATATAATTCCATTTTTTTTGTAATTATGGAAGGTGTCTCTTGAAGAGACACCTTCAGCATAAATTCAAAATTTTCCACTGTTTGAATGGAAATTGGTGAAAGTGTCTTTTGAACAAGCACTTTCAGTATAAACCCAATATTTTTAAAATTGTGGAAGGTATCAAGAGACATCTTTCACAATTCCCAAAAAAAAGAATTATATTGAAGGTGTCTCTTGAAGAGACACCTTCCATTATTTTAAAAAAATTGGGTTTATACTGATAGTATCTCTTGAAGAGACACTTTCCACAATTTTCATACATTGAAGAGAGACATCTTTAGCTTTAAAATCATTTCCACAATTTTTAATACATATTGGATTTTGTGGAATTGTGTAAAGTGTCTTTCCAAGAGACACCTTTAGTATAAATCTAATTTTTTGGAATTCTAGAAGGTTCTCTTTAACACCTTTTGTATAAATTAAAATTTTTAGAAATTGTAGAAGGTGTCTCTTCAAGAGACATCTTTAACTTTAAAATCAAATTCATAAGACATTCAAATTTGTCAAATTGTGGAAAGTGTCTCTTTAAGAGACACCTTTAATGCATATTGGATTTTTTGCCACGTGGCAAGTGTCTTTGCAAGAGACACCTTTAATGCATATTGGATTTTTTCCCACGTGGAAAGTGTTTTTTCAAGAGACACCTTTAATATAAATCCAATTTTCTGGAATTGTTGAAGGTGTCTCTTGAAGAGGCACCCTTAGCTTAAATTCAATTCTTTCATAATTTTGAAAATTGTGGAAGGTGTCTCTTCAAAAGACACCTTCCATGTGGCCAAAACTGTCGTAGGTCTATCAATATTTTCACAACTACCATTTTGTAATAATAATTTTTTTAAAATTGCCGCAAAAGTTAAAAAAGCCCCTATTTTGTAGGGTGTGCTAGACTTGATGTGCACTATCCCTTAAGGTGCACGGTATAAGTATGCCATATCTTTCCTTGAAAGGTGCACCAACTTCCTTGAACCTTAAGTGTGTCATTAACTCTCTTTTAAGCACATCAACTTAGTAGGCACACATTTCTACTCGAGCACACCTGTTTTTCCTAGCACGTACAATCATCACTATATCTGCACTCTAAGCATTTATTTTAAGTTTATAATGTAAAGTAGAGTAAAGTAGTACTTTAATTTACAAAACCAACATTGGCTTGAAGCAATTACTATAATTTTGCCTCTCCACATAACTATTTTTTTTTTTTAAAAAAAAAAAACTTTTGGACATCAAATCAAGCAAAACTTAGTATAATGAATTCACTAATTAGCATGTTAATATTTACAAATAATTTAGAACTAAAAAAAAAATTATCCAAATAATATCAGAATTTTTGGGATCAAGATTAGTTCAAAATAACTATGTCAATTTCTCGTTTGCATACAATTATACTTTTTAAAATTTTCTTACTATCTAAACAAACTTCAAATCATGTGAAAATTAATATGTAAAACTAAAAACTAAGAAGTCAATTAATAAAATAATATGTTAGACCAAAATGGTTTAGAATATGTTTTTAGTCATTTAGGAATAAATGTGTGCGTGTAATAAATAAACTTTATTTATTTATATATTTTTAAAACTTGAATTTTCCTCACTTTTATAATTTATTACAAATAAGATATTATTAATTATTATTATTTTTAAAATATTATTACTTATTTTTAACAAATATGTAGCTTTATTAAAATATTAATTCCATGTGTAATAATTTCTATTAAAATATGATTATTTGTTTGAATATATATATATCTATATATATATATATATATATATATATATATATATATATATATATGTATGTATGTATGTATAAAAGTTGTGTTATGATTACCAATACAACAATTTATGAAATTTATTGTTATATTATTCATTTTAAAAATTATTATTTAATCCATTCCCTTTGTATTATTTCTTATAATTTTATATTTATTTTAAATGAAGTTAAAATTTGTGTGAAATGATTATAATTCATTGTTAAAGTTTTTATTTGAACAAATGATGATGATATAGTTCATAAAGTAAGTGAGAATGGTACTTCTGATTTAAATATCAAAACAAGCTACCGTTTGAGGAGATGTGGGAGAGGACATTAATATTGTACGAAAATATGAAAAATTAAGGAATCCTTTTTGGGGAGAATTGTGTTTTCAATCCAGCTAGGTTGGGTAATTGTGGTAAGGTCCTCCTATCACTCATAATTAAACTCAAAACCCAATGAACAAGTAGAAATTAAGAGGAATGATATTGTCTTTAAAAAATCCTTAAAATATCATTGACTATTAAATAAAAAAACTAACCAATCACCTCACCTTTCTCATTTTCTCTTCGACTCTTTTACCCTTTCGTCACCTATTTAATAGTGGAACCAAGTTGAATCATTTTTCTTCATCAAATTGAATATGAAATATGGTTAAAAATTATTATTGCCAAATGTATTTTTAAAATGAATAACTTTTAAATACCTCATCAAATATTATTCTTTTTTCAAACTTACATAATATATAATAAATATTATTCTTTATTTCAAACTTATATTATTTCTCATATATATTAAATATTCCAATCATCTAACTTGTAAATTATATATCATCAAATATTTTTTTTTTAATTTATAGAACATATAATAAATACTTTTTAAATACCTCATAAAATATTATTAATTTTTTTTTTCTACTTGCAAATTAGACGCATGATGTTTATTATTTTGAAAATAATGTAAACACTCACATGCATATATATATATATATATATATATATATATATATATATATATATATATATATATATATATATATATATATAATATTAATCAAGAAGACAATATTTATAAGACTAATTTACCAACCTTCCAATAATTTTGAAAGTGTAAATAGGGTAATTGCCCAATTTAAAGTCTTCAAAATATTCAAAATTTCTCCATTCCAAAATTATCTAATTGTTCCCCACACTAATCCTAAATATTTTTAAATAAAGATTTAAATATTTAAAACCATTAAAATAAATATTTTCTTATTAAAGCAAAATTTTCAAAGTAATAAGATAAAAATCATGAAATCTTCAAAACTATAATTACAACAAATATTTTTAATTTTAAAACTAATTTCATAATTTAAATTAATGATTTTAAAAAATAAAAATGTTTTAAAATAATTTTTGTCTATTTTTAATTCCATTTAAATATGACGTTTTAAATCTCTATTGATAACAATGAAATTATGTTTATAAAGGCAAAATAGTATAAATATATATTTCATTTAGTTTACTTATAATAAACAATTCAAACATGATTGATTTTAATTTTATTTCCTATGTGTTAATTTTTGTAGGGAATGTCTTAATGACATAGTTTGGTAAAAAAAAAAAAAAAAAAACTATTAATAATCGTCTTAATATGAAACTCAAGTTGTTTAAAAATCATACAAAACCTATTAGAAGCCTTGTACACCCTTGTACACTTGGCATATTTTCCTTGTATAGTTAGTGTAATACCCTTGTACAATGACACAAATTTCATATCTCTCCTAAATTATATGTCCATGTAGGTGTATTAATCATATTTTCAATGGTTTTGTTGAGAAAATGATGAATGACTTAGGGTCAAATTTTTTTTTTTTCCCAAATATCATTATTGGGGAAAATATTAGAATTTTCATGTGAGAGTTAAATAAAGTGCATGACATAGGTGTACAAAACCATCTCCACATGTGGTTTGAATATATACTATGTAGTATGTACCTTCTGCGTGAGTCAATTTTTTCATCATATATCACAACTAGTAGAGTCTCTGCCTTTCAATGTTATATATATAGTACTTACTACACCAAAACCACGTACGTGTTTCTCAATATGTCATAAATTGAAATCGGTTTGTAATTAGAATCTTAACCTTGAAGGTTTTGATCATTTAAAAAAACAAAGTCTCTTTTTCAGTAAGTGAGATCAAACTTGAAAATAAGTGAATGAAATTAATCTTTAAATAATATTTTGTAGCTAAATTATGATAAGAAATAATATATTACATTATATTTTTATTTTTAATTGTTTTATGTATAATTAATATTATATTATATTATATAATATGCATGTAGGTGTATTTTGATTCCCAATTGTTTTACATTTAGATGATGTTCGTTTTTTTACACAATCTCCACTAGCCTTGAAATTAAGCGCCAAACAACTTGCAAATCCTTCTAACAACCTTATGCATGCCTGCGTTAAATGGCAGCTAAAATTCACCAGAGAGAATCAGTATGTTCCTTTTTACATAGTTTTCTGTGTTCAGAGAGAGAGAATACTGCAATTATCTTTTTTACGTACTCTAAAAATAAAAACGCCCACAATTTTTTTGTTAATGTTTTTATATGACTCATTACATTACAACTGGCTAAGAAAATATAGAAATGAAAATATATAGTCCTTTGGTAGTTGAAATTTGCATAAAGAAAGTAGGTATCACTTTCTTTATGGGGAATCATGAGCTAATTTGGTTGTCTTACATTAGTCTCATTAAGGGTAAATTTTACTATGCTTAGACTCTTTTTATAATTATTATTATTTACCACTTAAGCTCTAAGGTCGGAATCCCATAAGTTGCCCACCAAATTTTAAATAAAGCCTAATCCAATTTGAAAACATGATTCTCTCCTTTATTTTATTTTTTTATGGTTTTTAGAATGTATTCTTGTATCTCTACCTTTTTATGTGGCTCATCTCATTACAACCGGATTAGACAAGATAAAAGGAAAATATATAGTCTACTTTCCAATTTGAAATCTACGTGAAGAAATGATTGACTGCTTGACATCTCAGGTATCACTCTCTACATCACACTCAATTCAGGACCAATTACTCACTTTTCATGCCCATCTATGATTACATCTATGGTACGATGGATAAATCTTCAGATGCGTTATATGAAAAATCACTTATAAGACCTGAAGAATTGCCCCATGTGATTCATTTGACACATCTTGTAACGCCATAGTCCATCTATCATCTGAGGCTAGGATTCGCCTCCTTAGCCTCCAAACCTTACACATACAAATGGTATGTATGGGCAATGTGGCCAGTGACATGTTGTTCTATAATGTTAACATGGACCTATGGTCGTACGTTTATTCTTGAGAGGAATCAATTCAATAAAGTCAATGTCCAAACGTGGGTCGTACCAAAATTCAAGATACAAGTAAGCAACATTTTATTTCCAACTCCAAGTCTTCATGAGCTACAAAAGCCAACAACAATCGGATTGAACTGTGTTTGAATACAGGAGAGAATATCTCATTGTGGTCAACACCCTCCTTTTGTAAAAACCCCTTAGCCACCAGCCTTGCCTTGTACCTTGGAGCTTCATTCCCTAGTGTCCCTTGCTTTCTTTTGAAAACCCACTTGGAGCCTACTACCTTTTGGTCCTTAGGTTTAGTGACCAATTCCCAAGTCTCATTTTTCCTTAGGAATCCATCTCCTTTTGTATAGTTGTTACCCACTGATCAACCTCATTGCTATTGATGGCTTCTTGGTATGTTTTTAGCTCCATATCCACTATTTATTTAGCTACACTCAATGCAAATGCTGTCATCTCAGCTTGGCCATATCTCTTGGGAGGTTTGACTTGTCTTTTCTGCCTGTCTCTTGTTAGACTATAGGATTCCAGCCCTTGAGTTGGTTCATCTTGTCTTTCATGAAATATTTCTTCTTGAACTTTCTTTGATGAAGTATTTGCAAACTTTTCAGGTTGCAAAGTCTCATGCTCCACCTCAAACTATAACTGATCTAACCCTTCCACATCTTTGGCTGGAGTTTGTTTTGGCATATCTTGCTCATTAAAAGTTACATCTCTACTAATTATACACTTCCATTTGCCTTGTGTTTCTATCCAGAACTTGTAACCTTTAACTCCTTTTGGATACCCCAAGAAAATACACTTTACAACCCGTGGTTCTAACTTATCTATTTTGGTGTGTACATAAGTTGTGCACCCAAAAACTTTGAGATGTTGATAATCTGTAGCTTTCCCAGTCCACTTTTCTTGAGGGGTTTTGAATTGTAATGTTGATGATGGGCTCCTGTTGATCAAATGGATAGGTGTTTCTGTAGCCTCAGCCAAGAAAACCTTTGACAACCCTGAACTTGATAGCATGCATCTCACCCTCTCCAAAATGGTCCTATTCATGCGCTTAGCTAGGCCATTTTGTTGAGGTGTATATCTGACAGTTCTATGTGTAGCTATGCCTTCCTTTTGACAAAATGAATTAAAATCATTTGATAGGAATTCAAGCCCATTATCTGTTCTCAACTTCTTCACTTTTCTGCCTACTTGAGTTTCAACCAGAATTTTCCACTCTTTGAACTTTAGGAAGGTCTCACTTTTATTTTTAAGGAAATAAATCCACACTTTCCTAGAGTAATCATTAATAAGAGTTAAGAAGTACCTTGCTCCACCTATCGATGGTACCCGTGATGGTCCCCACAAGTTAGAGTGTATGTAGTCCAGTTGGTTTTATGTTTCATGTATTGTTTTGGCAAACTTCACCGTTGTAGCCTTGCCAAACACACAATGTTCACAAAAAGGCAAATCTGTCAGCTTGTAGTTTCCCAACACTCCTTGCTTCTCCAGCTCTTGTAGTCCCCTGTGGCTGATGTGACTAAGCCTCTGATGCCATAGCTTGGTTGTCCCCACATCCTCCTTTAGCATAGTTGAAACTTTGCCTGTCACAGTCTGGCCTATAAGTGTATACAACCCATTTTTTATTGCCCCTTTCATGACAGTAAGTGAACCTCTAGCCACTCTCAAAGAGTTAGGTTCTGACTTGAATGTATATCCTGACTTATCCAGCATTCCAACTGAGATAAGGTTCCTTTTTAACTCGGGTATATACCTGACATCTTCAAGAACTCTTTCAATGCCATCATAGTGCTTGATCCTGACGGTACCAGTACCAAGAATATTGCAATGTTTATTATTGCCTAGCAGGTCATGACCTCCTTCAGCTTCTTTAAAGTCTTTAAACCAAGCTTTGATAGGACACATGTGAAAAGAGCACCCTGAATCAAGTATCCACTCCTTGCCCGAGTCCACCTCTACCACATTCAGCACCTTAGCACTGTCATATCCATCCAAAATCACAGCAGCATCACCCTTATTCACGGTTTTTTTTTTTTACTGTGTTTTGTCTCCTATCTGGGCAATCCTTTTTGAAGTGCCCTTCCTTGTGACAGATAAAACACTTGAACTTCTTGGTCTTGGATTTTTATCTGGACTTTGAATTCTTGCCTTTCTTTTCTTGTTTTTCAGATTTGCCCCTGATGTTTAAACCCTCACCCGACTTCTCCTTGGATTGTTCTTGTTTCTGTAATTCTCTAGCATGCAAAATGGACTGCACCTCATCAAAGGTCAAGTTGTCTCTCCCATACATTATGGCCTCTTTCATGTTAGTATATGATGCATCTAAACAAGTCAGTAACAGAATTGCTTTACCTTCATTTGATATTGTGATATCAATATTTTCGAAATCCAATATTATCTTATTGAAGTGATCAAGATGCTCTTCAATTGACATACCGGGGGTAATCTTAAATGTATATAACTTCCCTCCTGTGTACGCATGTGACCTCAGCTAATTTTTACAAAATTCAAAATAATTTTCTTATTTAATTTTATTCAAGGTCTTTTATTTTTGGCCGAATCTTTGAGAAGAGTCCCATTGGGACTGTGTTAGTGGTTTTTATTACAAGTAGAGTCCCATTGGGACAGTATTAGTGGCCTATAAAAACAGGTCACCCCTCATATCTCGATACACCAATTTTCATAGAGTTCTTCTGCAACATTTTCTACCTTGCTTCTGTCTCCACTACCATTATCTGAACCAGAGCTATACACATCTCTCCTACAAAGTGTACCCAAGGCGAGATTCTATGGTAGTTGGATCTTAGAGATAGACCACTGGTACCTTAGTGCACCGAGTTCGTCTTTGAGGAGGGTGGATCTATTTCAAGGACAATGCATTGTCACGCCTCAATGATTCGTTCCCAATTGGTGTCTCAGCTGATTCATGTCCTCTCAATGGTCCCTAACAGTGGTGCCATTTGATTCGTGTCCAGCTGGTGTCCCTTGATTATGGTCCTCAGAAGGGAGTAATCAACAAAATTTATAACCTATTACACCATGTACTAGGATAGCCTTAGCTAGCATAGCATAGTGGCTCTAGGGTCGTTCACTAGGATGGGTTTTCACTTCACAATTGATATTAATCCAAAGCTGAATCGGTGATTTTTCATTTCAAGGTTAGCTCTAAAAGAAAACATAAAGATGTTTGTAAAAGGATTGGTTTTAAGCTAACCAAAAATAATAGTAACTGATTTTACTTATAAAGAAAAGTGTTTCTTGGAGTAAAAGATCATTAGGCTCAAATTCCTCATACAAAAAGGAGAGTTCCGGTCACTTGTTTCTTTTCCTCGCATTAGAGAATTAACATATAGTTAATTCTCTAATCGGTGTGGTACAGATGCTTCCCATTAATGGGTTCAAACACTAAATCCCTCTCACTGATGCACCTTGCAATGGCTCGTGCCTCTCACCTAGCATTTGCCATTCAAGGTGATCTTTAACCTTGGATTATCCGTCAAAAGCTCGCAAGAGATAACTAATGGATGTCTCCTTGGAGTCCAAAAGCTTACCAAGTGTTGGCTATTCTAGAAAATCCTACCTCTAAACCATCTCCCAAAGGCTCGCAAGAGATAAACTAGTGCATCTCAATGAACGAAGATCACTTGCCTTATCAAGTGTTGGCCCAGGTGAGTTAAAGGCGTTTTAAGTTAACTAAAAAGATAAAAACCATTAACGGGTCACACTTTCTCTTCATTAAAAACTAAAACAACAAAACTTCCAATTTATGCATGAGGAAACTTACCCGGCTTTCTTCACTCCAAGAGACAAAGAGCCTAGCCTCTCATCCTATGAGGAAAAATCCTCAGAGTTTGATTGGCTAAAAAGAAAACTAACGAGAAAACAAGAATATATAGGAAAAACAGAGCAAGTGCTCTGTTTGTTGATTACATATATGATATATATTGGATCCCTCTTTACATTGGTTTCAGAGATATATATAGAGAAGATATTTTCTAAGAAATATCCTAATAATATCTTTGACTGATTACAAGGAGAAAATATAAATTTACACAAAATATCTTGAGAGAAAAAATCTAACTTAGTCGGTGGCAAATATCGGGAAGCTTCAGGAGAACACCGTGACACTGTGCAAAATCTAGGTAATCTAAAATGTCGGTCGCGGATCTCTCCGGGTGAGCGCCATCAGAAGATTCGGACATGCCTGTCCGGGGAAGTTGAAACGTCCTCCTCTCCCATCCGGCTGTGAGATATCCGAATGTGAAATGTCAGCGCACGAAATTCCGGATGTGAAATGTCGGCGGACGGAATTCCTCCCTAGGTGGACTGAGCTATGCTGCGCAAGGGGGACCGTCTGCGTGTGTAAGGTGTAGGGACCCATCCGGCTCAACTCCATCCGGATTCCCCAAGAGGACATGTGCCGCCATGCTATCCGGCACTCGTGAACATCATACTCCGGATGATAGTATATCCTATCCGGATATGTTGTCTAGATGGAAAACATTGACTAAAGTGAGCAAGCCTTGCTATTGCCCACATTCCGCCGCTCTCCAATGGTGTGTCCGGACTCCCTATCCGGACATCTTTTGCCATGGATTCTTAAAGAACTCTCCTCAATCTCGAATTGCTTTGGTGATCAAAAAGCTATCAAAACACCAAAACTTAACACAATTTGATTAGAATTGATTGCAAGGGTCCTTAACATGTTAATTGGGTTAAAAGGTGATAACTACTACTCTAAAGTGTTTAAAAGAGTTAATCACAAGCTATCATCAATAAGTTTCTAGTTCCTCATTTGTTCTTTGCTTGTGTGTTTTGGGCTAGTCCTCTGTTTGATACCCTTAGAACAACAACTTCTTCCACATTGATCAATGAAAACCTGAAATGAGGTTGATAATAACCTGAGTTTGCATGCTTATGAGTGTAGGCATGAATTTGGACATATAAGACTACTTTAACCATAGTACAAAAAACATTAAAATACATATTTTGAAAGCCGTTAGTTAATATCATATCAAATCAACAAAATAAGTGCAAACCATCTATCAAATGCAAGTAGATTATATATGTATTGTCTCTTCCTAGGAGAAAATCAAGGTATACTATATTTGTGAAAATTAATCAAAGAGTACTTTAATACTAGCTAGCTATCTCTAGTAATAAGAAAAAAAAATGTACCTTGATGTCTACGAAAGACCTTTTGGTGGAACTTCGTCATCAATAATCAATAAAATTTGCAATGGAATCAACTATTTCTTCCCCATTATTAAATTTGAAGGACGGCCACACCGTGTGTGAAATGTTACTTCGTTTCTGCTTTTAGGTTAGAATTTAAATGACGACGTGGACAGGATCCAATTATTTGTCGCATGGAGCTTCTCCTTGTTGGCACGTAGCTGTTTGTTAGGTGTTGGAAACCACAACTGCATTGATAGCAGCTGAGTTCTGATGGAAAAACACACTACATATACCCCTGAGCATATGCATTCTTGAAGCAAGAGAAGTAGCAAAATCCAAATATGGCTTCTAAACCCGGAATACTCACTGATTGGCCATGGACACCTCTTGGCAACTTCAAGGTACTCCTCCTTAGTCAATCTCAAATCTCTCTTTCTCTTTCTTTTTTTCTCTCTCTCTCTTTACTAAAGAGGGGTCTCCCTGGATATGATCTTGCCATGTTTGATTGTTATGCCGCATAACATAAAAGTTGACAAGATAAAAATCTTTTAGAAACCAATAATTGTCGTCAAAATTACAGTCATATATACTGATAGATATACAGGGTCTACTTTTTAATGGCATGCAGGATATTTTTCTATAAACTCAAGCATATTTCTATACAGGATTTTTCTGAAGAAGAATCTCAAATTTAATTTCCTTTATATATTCATTCCATCTTATTTATTTACTTTTTCACTTGTACTGATTTGTTGTCTGATGTGGATGAAGTACGTAGTCTTGGCACCATGGGCGATTCATGCCATATACTCGTTCGTAGTGAAAGATGAGAAGGAGAGAGACATTTCTCACTTTCTAATATTCCCATTTCTGTTATGGAGGATGCTCCACAACCAGCTTTGGATTTCACTTTCTCGCCATCGAACAGCCAAGGGCAACAACAGGATTGTTGACAAGGGCATTGAATTTGAGCAAGTTGACAGAGAAAGAAACTGGTATATAAACGCATCCTATCATTTGAAGCAAGACAAAAAGTTAAAAAATTTAACGCCTCAAATCAATCCTTGTGGGAGGTCTTAGTCCAAGTTTTCTGATGGTGTTTTGGCTTTGTAGGGATGACCAGATTATTTTGAATGGGATCATATTCTACATAACTTATTTCACAGTTCCAGGGGGAACTCACATGCCGTTTTGGAGAGCAGATGGTGTAGTTATTACAATTCTGCTTCATACGGGCCCTGTGGAGTTTCTGTATTACTGGTTTCACAGGGCTCTGCACCATCATTATCTCTACTCACGTTACCATTCTCATCACCATTCCTCTATCGTCACTGAGCCCATCACCTGTAAGAACTAGTATTTTGCTTTTCAGCTTTAACTGCCTTCGACTTACTTCTGGAATATTTAAAAAGAATAGAAATGTATATATCCTTTTATGCAGACTTCTTAAATAAATAAATAAAAATACCCTCTAAATATAATTAAAATTTTAAACATTTTAAGATTTTGATTGTATTCATCCGGACCAAAGAAACTGCATCGATATTATCTTTGACATAAAAATGCATAAAATAATAAATATTTTTGGATTAGTTGAGATAATTTAAAAATATGAAAAGATGGATTGGCTTGTAGTATATATTTCGAAATGACTTTTTCCAAAGGAATTAATTTGTGGTGGATTCAGCCATGCATAGTTAATAAATACAACTATAATGAATAAATGTCTTATGACATAGAGTGTGTTTAACAATGATTTTAGGAAACATTTTTAGTATTTTTGACATTTGAATGATAAAAATTTTCATATGTTAAAAATGTTAGAAACGTTTTCTAAAATTACTGTCAAACGAGTTCTTAGTCCAACATGAGGTTAAGATGGGACAACACCCATTAATAATGTATGAGGTGGAATCAAACCCATAAAACTTTTCAACCAATAAAATCAAAACTAGAGAAGGGGACATATCGGTCATTAAAACTCTTCAACTTTGAATAAGTTTCATTATGTTAATTATATTGTTATATTGTATGGCAGCGGTCATTCATCCATTTGCAGAGCATATAGGATATTTTCTGCTGTTTTCAATACCACTGCTGACCATGAATTTCACCGGAACAAGCTCTATTGTAGCTTTTGTCGGCTACATTTCTTATATTGATTTCATGAACAACATGGGGCACTGCAACTTCGAGCTTGTGCCCAAGTGGCTCTTCTCCATATTTCCCTTCCTCAAGTATCTTATGTATACCCCCTCGTAAGTCCCCCCTACCATCACTCTATGCTTCTCTTTAATTTGATATTTCTTGTTTTACGATATGATACAGACACTGGTAGTATTAAATAAGGCCCATGCCTTTGAAGACATTCAATTGAAAAGAACAAAAACTAGTTTATCTTTAATTCAAATGTCGCATATTAGAGGGATTAAAACATTAGTATAATCTACAAGGAAGAAATATAAATTTTAAAAATTAAAAATGTTGAAAGGAGTGTATTTAATTGGCCATGGACTACCCATGATAGGTGTATGCGGGACTATGCAGGACCACATGTAACCATAATGAATATAGAGTCCATGGTGGTACCACTACGCCCTCCACAACTACTACATGTTTGGGACTCGTAGGCCACAACATTTTTATTGTAACATTAATCGGTGATAACTATTAGGTAGAGAACTCTAATCTATAATTATTTTTGATTTATTATGGATAAATATGGAAAGTTTTGATAAAGATCATACTAAATATATATATAGATTCAATAAAATAAAAAATGTTAAAAATAAAATATATGGCAAAAACATTGGATCACCCACGATATTAATTTAAAAGTGAGATCACATGTAATCACGAGGCACCTATGTGGTCCAACATGAGACACCTTTTTCAAGGTCATGGGACCAAATTAGTTGCCAGTGGTCCCAAGAACTAAATATTATGTTACAAATAAATAAAATTTTGTATTATAGTAGAACCCATAAAAAGTAGGAATTATTCATTTTAATTTATTCCTAAAATTTAAATAATACACAATAAAAATATAAAAATAATGCTAAGATATTAGTAATTGGATAGTAGAACTATTGTTAAGCATTTTACTTATGACTTAAAAACAAAATAAAATTTTACACATCAAATTGATGTAGAAGCTATAAAATAAATGCAACAACAAAATTAATCGATATTTATTATTTTATTAAAAAAAGAAGAAAAAACCTAACAAATTGATCACCTAAATATAATTACTCCAAATATTTGAAGAACAAGAACCAATAAAAAAAATAGTATTAATATTTGTTATATTTTTTATGCTTTGTTTTGCATCAATTACATTATTACAAGTTAATTATATTAAAAGGCACTTGCTTAATATAAAAAAGAAAAAAATTAGAAAGAAATACATATAAATATTTCCTTTGATCAAATCCCAACTTGCAATTGAAATGAGTCCATAAAAAATATAATAAATTGATTAAAAGGGATGAAATAATTCCCAAATTATAAATCTAACTTCTTCCATACTTTTTACTTGAAAAGTGACTTAATAGTTTTTTTTTTTTTTTTTTTTTTTTTTTTTACATAAATACCATTCACCATTTCGAATATTACATGTAAATTTTAAAAGAAATTGTTATTTTTACAAGAAAAATGAGAGGACATTTTTGTCAAAAAGAGAAAAAAATTGGAGGGTCAAATTTCTAAACTTTAGGACCTTTTAATCAAATAACCTTAAAAATTGATTAAAAAAAATGAAATAAATAGCAGGTAATTCAATTAGTAATAACTTGCTTTTAGTAATACTTTAATCATTTCCACATTCTAGTTTTTTGGATATTCGTTAGAAATCATATATATTTTATGATGATAAATGATTTCAACTTCTTCAAATTTCAGGTTTCACTCTCTGCATCACACCCAATTCCGAACCAATTACTCACTCTTCATGCCATTCTATGACTACATTTATGATACTATGGACAAATCTTGAGATGTACTATATGAAAAATCACTTACAAGGCCTGAAGAATCCCCTGATGTAGTGCATCTTAGCCATCTCACAACACCAAACTCCATTTATCATATAAGGCTAGGTTTTGCCTCCGTGGCCTCCAAGCCATACATCTCCAAATGGTACTTGAGACTAATGTGGCCTCTAACATCTTGGTATATGATGTTGATTTGGATTTGTTCTCGTACATTTGTTCTTGAAAGGAACCATTTCAACAAACTCAAGTTACAAACATGGGTCATACCAAAATATAGGATTCAAGTAAGAATCATATTTTGTTGTTATTTTATTTTCTTAATTTATTAATGTATTTTGTCATTGTTTCTTATTTTTTAAGAATGATTTATTTCTAGTTAGTTATTACTCATTGACTCAATTGTTGGATGGTGTAGTACTTCTTGAAAGGGCAAAATGAGCCCATCAATAGCTTGATTGAAGAAGCCATACTAGATGCAGACCAAAAAGGTGTTAAAGTGTTGAGTTTAGGCATTCTCAACCAAGCAAGTTATTATTCCTTTACCATTTTGGTTCCATTTTTTTTTCTTCTTTAGTTTCCTCATTCCCTTTGGTCCCTTTCATGCATAGATGTAGAGAAATTATATGACTGATCTACATCCTTGCATATGGATATTGTTCACTTTAATCAAGTGTCACCCTTCCATATGAATATTATCCATTTTAATATAATACTAAAAATTGACAGGAATATCACAAATTCCTTTCATATAGATATTATTTGCTTTAATATAATGTTAAGAACCGATTAAGATATCATAAATCCCTTTGATGTGAATATAATCCATTTTAATATAATACTAAGAAATGATGGGGATACCACAAATTCCTTTCATCTAGATATTATTTGCTTTAATATAATGTTAAGAACTTATTAAGATATCATAAATCCCTTTTAGTGAATATTGTACGCTTTAATATAGTAATAGAAATTGATTGAGATATTAATATATGTCATGTGATTATGGTGAGAGACAGACATCCCTTGTGAGGAGGTCCTTGCATGTGTAAATATTGTTTATTTAGGCCACACAAATTTAAAATACATTTACATGAAACTTCTTTCTTTAATTAATTGGGATATCATATATTATGACTTTCACAAGAAGATCTTGGATTGATAGAAGCTTGGACTATCTTTTATTGAACCAACTTTAGATTGTTATACACCTGAAATGCACTTAGATAACCTATTTTCATTCCCATCCCCTATTTTCATTATAAGTAAATCTTTGATGACTAGATGAGAATTGTTGTGCCTATATATTGGTTTATAGTTTATATATGATTAATTCACTCATTTCCTTCTTTAATATTGAGCCCTCCAGCAATTCATCATCCATATTTGAAAAGTTTTAGTTCAAAATAAATTTTTATTTAATTAATTAAAAAATTATGCAGGGTGAAGAGCTTAATATATATGGTGAGCTTTGTATCCATAGAAATCCTAAGCTCAAAATCAAGGTGGTGGATGGGAGCAGCTTAGCAGTAGCCATTGTTTTGAACAGCATTCCAAAAGGAACCACTCAAGTACTCTTCCGAGGCAAGCTTTCCAAGGTTGCTTATTTCACAGCCCTTGCTTTGTGCCAAAAGGGCATCCAGGTATTTTTAATATAAATGAAAAAATGTTATTAAAATTTGAATGGTGCTACATATATGTATCCCTACTTTATCACCTACTTATATAGTAGTCGGTGATTAGGTGTACTAAAAATGTATGATATATGATGCTCAAATAATCATATAACTAGCAAAAACTAACTTCTTTAATTAATGTCAAACAACAACTGCTGTTTTACCTGTTCAATCCTAGTTTTGATTTATATTGGAATACAATTGAAATAATTCTTAGGTGACTACTTTCCATGAGGAAGAGTACGCGAAGATCAATATGAAGCTGAACAACAAATTGGGAGGTAAATTGGCTCTTTCAAAAAATTATGCCCATAAGGTAAAATCCCTTCTTTCATTATTTTTTTTCTTATTCTTTTTATTTTTATTTTCTATAATCTTCCTTCCTGGTTACCATTGGAAACTTCCTTTTTAATTATAGTTGTACTGTTTCGTGTATTCAATGAGAAAAACTTTTTGTTTAATGACAGGCTAATGAACAAAGAACTACTATGATGAAGTTAACATAATTAAGCATTGGAGAATTTACATATCACAGCAATTTTTCTGAAAATCAAACTTTTTTCTTTTTTTCTTTTTTGGAAAAAAAAATGGACTTAGCATTAAAGATGTTTGAGATATAGTAGTGAAATATTGTACAGATATGGTTGATTGGAGATGGCTTGACCGAGGAAGAACAATTGAAGGCACCAAAAGGAACTTTATTTATTCCCTTTTCTCAATTCCCTCCAAAGAGAATGCGTAAAGATTGCTTCTACCATACCACACCAGCAATGATGTCTCCCACATCTTTTGAGAACATGGATTCGTGTGAGGTCAGTCAATAATATTAATTTTGAAGATAACAAGCATTATATATTAGTACAAAAGTAATTTTAAGCATAATGACAAATGGCTTCATACAATTAATACAAGTGTTCTTTCATATGTAACAAGTACAAATTTATTTTGTATACCATTATTTTGTACAAATTTATGAAAATATTTATTGAAATGCAGAATTGGTTGCCAAGAAGAGCAATGAGTGCATGGCGTGTAGCTGGAATATTGCATGCATTAGAAGGATGGAATGTGCACGAGTGCGGTCACACCATTTTCAATATTGAGAAGATTTGGGAAGCCAGTCTTCAACATGGATTTCGTCCTTTAATGATTCCCTCTTAAAGATTAAGACGACTTTATTTACTTGGTTTTCTATTCATTGCTAATATCTGGAATGTTATATGTTATGGTTCATGTCATATGAACTCTATCTATCTTTTAAGTATGCATGATATGATATTCCAAGTCTTCTTGATTATCTTCCTCTGTTGTTAATTTTTAAGAGATTTTAAAAAAAAATTGTTGTGCGTGTACCAAGTTTTGAAATTGGGGTTATGGACTCTACTTGAAATATATTCCATTTGACTCTTGCAAGTCAAAATTGTGGGTTATTTGTGTTAGACTTTGTTGGAAAATATTTTCATTTGATGTTTAATATAAAACTTAAAAAAATAACATTTAGGATCTGAGGAAGAAAACATACTTTGATCTATACTCTTTAACTTTAATATGATTTGAGGTTTTTCAAGTAACCATCTTGCACTCTTTGACTCTTGATCTTCAATCTCCTATTCTCCATTTATGCACTCCTTAGTAATAGGTATAGATATCGAAGATGAATCTCACCTATGGATAACACCTAGAGGGGGGATGTGAACAAGTGTTTTTAATACAATTTGAGTTGGTATCTCACAAATGCAAACAACACCCCTAAATTTTCAAGTGTTGACTTTCTATTTCAATCCTACTAAAGAGCAAAAAAATCACAAGCAATAATAGATCATAGATCAACTAACACTTTCCCAACAAGATAGTCAATACAATTCACATACAAATGAGTTAACACTCCCCAAGCAAGATATATAAGACATTTCATTAACTTAACTTCACATTTTCACATGTCCCTTGACATCAACATCGAAATTGAAACGTATATACTACATTCTTTCAAAGCTTAAATGATCCAATTTCAACTCATATCTCAATCTATCAACAAAATAACTCAATGGAAATATTATAAGCTAATGAAAACCTAATCAAAAGAAGACATATAATAAAAAGACAATAACACCAATATTTTAACGTGGAAAACCTCTTAAGAGATAAAAAACTGTAAGCCTCAAGCAAACAAAACATCTACTATAAAGAAAATTAATTGAGTATAAGAATTTACTTAGACTCAGCCTTCTATCCTTACTTAAACCACTTGCTTAGAAACTACAAAATTTAACTACCGACTGTAGACTCTCCATTTTGTTCTCCTAACACATGTCCTATTAGGTATTTATTCGATACTTTACAACAATTTCCTAGTGGCCCATTGCTACTCGTGTAGTGTATCTTTCCTAAGCCACCTTGGAGACTTTGGTTGAGGGATTTACCTAACCCCATTGTGACTCTTGTTAGCCTTACTTAGACTTAGGCACCCTAAACCCACCTCAGGCCCACTTAGGCACACTTGGCCCATTAGGCACCACCTTAGGCCCACTTAGTACACCCTAGGCCCATTAGACACCACTTTAAGCCCACTTAGGCATCCTAGGCTCACTTAGGCACCACCTTAGGCCCACTTAGGTACCTTAGGTTCACTTAGTATACCTTAGGCCCACTTAGATACACCTAACCCATCAAGCACCACCTTAGGCCAACTTAGTACACCCTAGGCCCATTAGACATACCTGGCCCATTAGGCACCACTTTAAGGCCACTTAGGCACCTTAAGTTCACTTAATACACCCTAGGCCCATTAGACACACCCGACCCATTAGGCACCACTTTAAGCCCACTTAGGCATCCCCCTAGGCCCATTTAGGCACCTTAGGTTCACTTATATAAACTTAGGCTCATTAGGCACCACCCTAGGCCCACTTAGGCACCTTAGGCCCATTTAGGCACCACCTTAGGCCCACTTAGAATCCCTTGGGTAGTTCTTTAAGCTTAGTACACTAAGGTTTGTCTTCTGGAATTCTATTTGTTTGATTTTTGTTTTAAGTGGGTTTTAGTTTATTGTTTATTTATTTATTTTAGGAGATTATATGATACTAACGTTCCGTTTCTTTATCATGAAATAATATTTTGGTTATCTTGTACATGTATCTGATTAATCATTATTATTATTATTATTATTTTTAAATTGGATGATTTTGTTTTTATTATTTTTTATTGCATGGTTGGAGATTCAGTCGTGATTTGAAAGAGCATTCAACCCAAGACGGATATGAAAAAGGGAAGAAAGAGAGAGATGGGAAGGTTTAGAAACTTACAAAAGCTGGTTTTGACAGGTGAAAAGAAGATGTTCGGTGTGTATAGGGATGAAATGAAGGCTAGGTTCAAAAGGAGAGGGTTCTAATCATGTTGGACTGACGCGGAAGATTGCGGGTTTTCTCCAGACTGGTGAGGGGTTTTTTCCATGTTGGTAGGGTCAACGGGACTGATTGGAGGAACCACAGATTGACTAAGATAGGAGAGTATGACGGAGTTTTAAAGAAATGAAGGAAAAGAGAGTAAGGGGGCGTGAGAGAGGATGTTTGGAAGGGATCGGTAGGGGAATTATTATTATACTAGGTAAGTGGTTTGACTTTTATTACTAGTTCCAACATATATTTGTTATGATTTAATATGGTAGCATGAGAATTGTGTTTAGGGTTAGTTTTTGATTTATTATATTAAATTTGAAAAACATAATATTTTTTTTATGTAGTTTTACTTTGAGAAAAAAAAATATAGTTTAATCTTTATTTAATTTAGTTTTGATTAATTTAATTATTGATTATTTTCTTATTTATTTGCCACCAATTTAATGCTTTGTAATCTATTTATTTATTGGTAATATTGGTCCTAGGGGTTAAAAATTCAGTTTAAAAAAAAAAAAAATTGTTGTAGGTCATTTGAATTGGTTTTAAGTTTAAGTAAATTTTTAGTTTGTTGAAATGATTGATTTTTATGTGTTAAATATTCGATTTTAAACTTACCTTAATTAGTGTTAAAAACATTTGTCAAGCTCAAATTTTATTCTAGTAATGTAAGTTTATACAAAAAAAAATAATAATAATAATAATTCCATGAGTTCGTATTTTGTTTTAGCTATATTTATTTATTCACGCGTTACCTAATTCATTTATTTATTAATAAAACTAATTTTTATAGGCTAGAGATTTAATTTTAAAGATCTGTTCTGGTTAGTGATTTTATTTAACTTTAGGTTTAGGTACTCTTGTAAAATTTTAGTTTGTTAAAATAATTGATCACGTGTGTTAAGAATTTAAGTTTAGATTGGCTTTAATTAGTGTTTAATTCATTTTAAGCTTAGATTACATTTTTATAATGAAAGTTTATTTAGAAAATTGATTCCATTAATTCATATTTTGTTTTTGTTTTATTATAGTATTTATTTATGTGTTGTCTACTTATCCATATGTCAATAAGATTAATTCTATAGGTTAGAGATCTCGTTTTAAAATATATTATGGTTAGTGTTTTTATTTAATTTTAGGTTTAGGTGCTCTTGTAAAATTTTTGTTTGCTGAAATAATTAATCTTACGTGTTAAATATTTGATTTTAGACTTGCCTTAATTAGTGTTAAAAATATTTTTTTAAGCCTAGATTTCATTTTAATAATGTAAGTTTATTTAGAGAGTAGATTTCTTGAATTCATATTTTGTTTTTAGTTTGTTTTCATTTAAATTGATTCATTCTAATTATTTTAGGTGTGTTTATAATTTTAAGTTATTAATAAAATCGATTCTATATTCAAAGGTGCATGTCCTTAGTTTATTTTGATTTAGCCTTACTCATCTATTCAGTTTAGGTATTTTCTATAATATTAGTTCACTAATAAAATTAATTTTATGATTGAAAATTATTGTTTGCCTTGATTTGATTTGGTTCATTTTAATTGGTCTAGATGTGTTTGTATGTTTAATCGATCACGTGCTAATTTGTTATTATTACTCTTAATTGATATGTTTTTTTTAATATTAGTCATTAATTTAATTGGTTTAAGTTTGAATAGTTTATTTCTTAGGTAGTCTCTGGTAAAATTTACTTTTCGGAAGCCATCAAAAGATAGTGAAGATTGACCTCCATTCCCACCACTTCAATCGTCTCGGTTGTCAAAAACTCTACTTTGTGATTTTGTTCTCTTTTGTTTTTGCTTGATATTTTATTCCTTATGTCATGTTGTTTTCAAATTAATTTCTTTTGTTTTAAAATAAAACACTTTTCTTAAAAGATCCCTTTAAAAATCTATTTTTTTTAAAAAAAATTCATCTAGAGTCCTTAGAATCAAAATCTCGTCTTCTTAAATAATATGCAACCTTGTCTTGGTCAGTTTGCATCTTTTTCTGTTTTCAATGAAAAATTTGGTTTTAAATAAAACACGAATCAAAGCTTGTGGTCCCAAATAAATGGAATGATTTTAGGCTAGATTTTGTGTATACCAATTGGGGAATTGGTGAAACCCCTACATAAATGTTTTTTCAAAACTCCTCCTTGCTACCAGTTATCACTCAGCCATTGACCCTTTAGATTTAAAATTCGTTTTAGCAACTTTGAAATATTTTTAAAAATTTTCCAAAACTTGTATGACTTTCCTCACTTCTTGAGCTTTAATTTTAAATTTTTTTTTGAGACAAAAAACCATTTTGGAATAGAAGATATAAATGAGTCTTTAGGGGGGCTTCGTTTT
Organism: Vitis riparia; assembly: GCF_004353265.1. Lineage (NCBI taxonomy): Eukaryota > Viridiplantae > Streptophyta > Magnoliopsida > Vitales > Vitaceae > Vitis > Vitis riparia. The sequence continues at coordinate 12,178,680 of NC_048445.1, forward strand.
CACCCAGTTTTGGACACCCAAGAACTTTTTTGAAACAATAAAATACCATAGGACTTTTTAAATTTTATTAAATATTTTTTTCTAAATTTTAGGCTTCTTTAAATTGATATTAGACACATAAAATATTGAAAAATGTGTCTTTTTGAGGGAGTTTTGATTTTTCAAATTTGTACCTACTGCACATGTTGAATTCTAGACATATGATTAGATTGAGTGTTTTAAAAAATATTTTTGAGCAATATCTGACCTTGAATTTATTTTTTATGTGGTCTACACACTTTAAAATGTGTGTGATTTTTATTTTTTATTTTATGTGATCATTTATTATTTTAAAAAAAAATTGTTTATGCATGTCACTTTTTCTTACCTAATCTGGACTTTGTAAAACCTTTAGGTGTTTTGCTGCAACTTGTCCTTTGAATGAGAGTTTGTCTTTCTGCATGTTGATCTAGATGTGTAGGAGTTGTTTCTAAAAATTCTTCGTAATTAAATTCCACTCTAAGCCATTTTTTAGAAATTGTTTTATGATGCTTCCTTTTTAAATTGCATGTTGATGATTTTGTACATTGCTTGAATTGGTTATTTATTTTTGGAGTCATTTGACTTACCTTGGCTCAATTTTGGCTTTGGTACTGTGTATTAGACATAATGAATATGTTATATAATTCATACTTGTCCTAATCACTCTAGCTTTTTTGGAGGAATCATATAAATTATGCATGCTATCTAGGTACGTTCTCTATCACTTACTTTTCGGAAATTTTATGAACATGCATATTGTTGTGAGTCTTATTTATTCTTGATGTGATCCTTAGGTGCTTAGATGTATGCTTGATTTTCTTGGGTAAAATACATGTGTGCTATATTTCCAAACTAACCATTAATGTTTTGTGATAGCACTAAAGAAGTAGTCCAGGTAAGCACCTCAAATCTTCTTTATGATTTGTGATTGGTTTTTTTTCTTGTTTGACATGCTATTTTTTAAGTCACTTAGCCTACCTAGATATTCATGATCAAGCAATTAATTGCCACATTTCGCTCAACTTAGTCAATAGAGACCTTTGTAAGGCTTAGTGGGGTGCTACCTTCTAAAGGTACTTTCCCAATAAGTAACTTGATCCTTAGACCTAGACTCGGGTTTTTCAAAGAATTGCTTTTCCAAAATTATGAAGTCACTTCTTTAGGGTTTTCTTTCTTGTTTTATTTTCCCTTTAAAATAAAAATAAAATAAGTGGTGACTCCAACTTTTTCTAAAAACAAATTTTTCACCGATAAAAGCAAGTCTCACCAATGGAGTGGGGGTGCACGTGAAAAATGTGGGTCCACACCGACTTTCTTCTTTTTTAGAATACTTGGAATCTAGTCCAAGCTTTGATCTCGACCTCTTCTTAAATTCACATAAGATGAAATTTGGGTTTTATCCCATATAGGATGAATATGAGAATATGGATGAAAACCACACTAAATCAACCTATTTTGAAAGAAATTTTCTCACTCAAAAATTGATTTTCAACTCAAACCTATAATATTTTCTCTCAAGGAAAACACACTCCAAATGTGGTAAGAAACATGAAGCTCCAAGAAGGTTCACTAAGCTCTCACAACCACGCTTCCTCATTTGGAAATAGAGTACTATAAATATTAAGGTTTTAAAACCCATTAAGCTGTTGAGATTCATTTGGAAAATAATGAAAATTTACAGATGTGATCAAACTCTAATAGATTAGATCAAATTGAAAAACAAATTTGTGTGTAGTAGGTATTGTTACCCTTTAGTTTGATCGATAAAAATTGATCCAAATGTTTTAAACAATTTTTTTTTTTGACACTCTTAAGCTTCAAAACCATTTTTCAACAGAAGAATAAAAGATTAAAACTCGTTTAATCATCACCTCAAAACCAATTCCCATATCCTCTAACAATCTTCAATAACGAACCATTTTGAAATGACAAGAGTACAAGGGAGGATTTGGAGTGATTGAGCTTAGAACAATGAGAATTTTGATTTGGAATTGCCAACACAAATATGCTTATAAAAATGCTTCTATTGAATTATGTGAGTGGAGAGAGGGACCAAAAGCTCTTCTATTTATTGCTACATTATGGTTCTTCCCATCAATCAACCAACAACCAAATACTTTAAACTTTTCTTTAATTAATTAATTAATTAATTAATTAATTAATAATAATAATAATAATAATAATAATAATAACTAAAACATAAACTTAATAAGTATTATGAATTTTGAAATGGATTTAATTTAAGTTCTCCAAAAATTCATGCATGGAAAAATGAATCTAAATATTTTAAGAAAATAAAACTTAACTTTTAAGAAAAAAAACTTAATATGAAGACTACTCTTAATTCTAACATTCTCCCACTTGATTTATAATGACGACCTTACAGTTTTCTTTACTAGATTCATTAAGTGGTTGTCCATAGTCATAACTATTTTAAATTCCAAAATTATATCACTTGAACAAATAAACTGCTAATATAGATCGTGGTGGTCCTACATTACTCTTTTAAGATAATTCTAAACATACATCACAATATTAGTAATTTTCTTATTCAAACTACCTTAAATGAAGAATTAGGCTAAAATAATTCCATTATACCCACAAACTTTAAAATTCCAACTTTTGTGTCAAAGACATCTCATGTTTTACCATCAAAATGTGGATATAATGGAACCAAGATAGAGTAGAATCATTATAAATTGTAAATAGAGCTCATAGTATCTCAACTAAAAATCCTTTAATAAAATATAGAGACCCATGTTACAAAGATGTTCCTTAAAAGTCCTTAACCCCAATGCTATAGCCAAAGGGTTTATAATCATCAAGTTCATACTGATATGTTAATTAATTGACATTGTTTGATAAAGTGCATGAGAAGTGGCCTCATAGCATGCCACAAATTCTACTTCCATAGTGGAGGAAGCAATTAGTAATCACTTTGAATGTTTCCATGAGAACTCCACAAAGAAGTAGAAAAACATATGATTTCCTACTATTAAGACATCTATTATAATTTGAATCTAAATATTCAATGAGTTTAAGATTTTCAATTTCTATATATGTGAACATGTAGTCCTTAGTCCCTTGAAGATATCACATTACTTTCTTAGTAGCAACCCAATGATCGTATTTTAGATTACTTTAAAATCTTCCCAACGTTCCAACCATAAAATTGATGTTAGGGCAAGTGCAAATTTGAGTATATATTAAGCTTTCCACAATAGAAACATATGAAATCTCTCTCACTTTGTTCTTCTCAACTTCATTTCTTGGCATTGATTAGAATTATATTTTTCTCCTTTAAAGTTAGGCACTACTCTAATTGAGCAATTTTTCATGTTATAACTTTCATGAACTTTATTAATATAATTCTCTTAGGATAGTTCAAGAAGTCATTTTGTCCTAAAATATTCCAATTCCAATCATAAAGGACTCTTCACCTATGTCCATATCAAATTTCTCATAAAGAAAAAACTTTAGTTTCTTTAAGCAAATTGTTATTGTAATAAGCTAAATTTAATTAAAGGTTAATTCAAATTTGCTTAATCCCTTAATAAAGATTAATGGCTTGGTTAGTGCATTGATTAGTTGATAAATTAAAGGAGTTGATTAGTTTGTTAATAAACTTGTTAAGCTAATTAAAAGATGTTAAGGAATAAGTGGTGTTCCTTTATAGATTTTTTCCTTATGGTAGCAAGTTGACAACTTAGCTACTTGTTTGAATGGGTAGCTAAAAATTCAATAGTTGATAACTAATTACATGGCTAAATAGAGTCATGGTCACCTTAAAATTTAGTTTAAAAATGGTTGCAATAGTGTGAGAAGCCAATTAACTGTAGGACATTAACGTTGTTTTAAAACCTTTGTTTTCGATTATTTATGAAAATTTTGGATGAAAAGTTCAATTAAATTCGATTTTAAAAATGGTTTATTAGGTGATATGGTGTGTGTAGGTGCATCAATTCTAATTGTGCATGATATATGAGTATAAGAATTATTGTGTGAAATGTGTTGCTCATATTTGAATTATACTCTATACTCTATTTTGTTGAAATATATTTTATATTTGCTAAAACTAATTTGTTAATGCAGTTGGGCAACATAGAAGGGTACTACAAACATTGGTACAACTTGTGGAAAAGGCACCATGATGGGTGGCTTGAATGAAAGGTAAAAAGCAATATAGGAGACTGATCTTGGTTAATAGTCCCTAAAGGAAGAAAGGTAAAGTACCCTAGGATGAAAACCTAAAAACATCCTTAAGAAGATCCATGCATGGATTAATGGGAAGGCATGGACGCATGCTCCTGGGTGAGAGCCCGATAATACGTTTTGTACTATTATAATTGTTAAGACATAGAGTCTTATTTATATGTTGGCAAGTTTGTTCCTTTTAATGTTTGATTATAGAAGTCTTTTTATATAGTGACTTGTTGTCATTGAAGATCACAAATTGTTGTTTGTGCATCCAGGAAGTCATCGATACATTTAAAAAGCTTTGACTTGTGGCAAGTTAGGCTCCATTGAAGTATAGAGAGGATTCGTAATTGTCTTGAACTTAAAATTAATTTTTATAAAGTTTTTTAAAAATAATAGATGCTTAAGTGGGGAGCACCGCTTAAGTGATGATCACTCAAGCACTCCGCATCGCTTGAGGCTTGAAGCACTTAAGCCACCTAAGTGGGCTCAAGCGACCATGAATATTTAACTGAGATTTTTTCACTCAAATCTAATTTAGAAGTTTTCTAAAATCTCTTTGGGATTTAATCCTATAAATATCTTATTATAACCCCTTAAGAAATCACATATTCTTTAGAAAGGTTCTTAGAGAGAAAGCCTAATGTGCCACACAATTTTCAATCTCTCATTCAAGGATTTGATCATTGAATCTTGGGTTGAAGACCTTCATCCTTTTGGCAAAACTAAAGTGTATTCATTGGAGCAATCAAAGGTTGTTGTGTCACGGATGTGGATCAAATTGTAGGTATTTGAGAGTAAGTCTTTGGGTAAAGCGGACAAGTAAATATGTGTAACTTGATCTCATATAGTGGATTTAGATTAGTGGTCTTAGACCTTGTGGTTTTTTATTTTTTTTATTTTTTTTATCTCCACAATTAGTATAGGGGTTTCTACTTAAAAATCTTTGTGCCTCATTGTTTATATATTTTGATTATTTTGTTTGAATTGGCTATCATTATTTGAATTGATAATCCTTAACTACTCACAGGGTTAAAAATTGGGCATAATATTTATCCTTATATTGTAATTTTTAAACAAACCCATTTGCCACCCTTCGCACCCCCTCCTGAAGTGTTACCTTATTGGACTACAAGGCTTTTTCAATAACTATTATAGGTTATGGGAAGAACTTATTCAAAAGAGGTATATGGTGTGATATTTATAATTAATTGGATGTGATATAACTATCATGTGAAGTAAAAATCTATGATTTATATACATTATTATTCTGAGTTGTTCAGAATATTATACAAATGTTTTATAAATTCTTTGGTAACAATTAAACACTTCTCTAGAGCTGTGGTTCATTCCTTTTATAAAATGGTTTTCCACATACCAAACTAGAAAGGAGTATGTTGAAGGAAATAGCTGAGGTTGTGTTCTAGTTAAGGATAAAAGAGGTTGTATTCATTATAAATTATAAAATGATTTTTTATATAGTTTTTATTAAAATGATTTTTTTTTTTTTGTAAAAATTTATAAATAAATTTGCACACTACTTTAAGTTATAGTTATAAACAAAATAATTTGTTTATAACTACATGTTATGATACTAACAAATCCCTTTATTTTTAACTTTAGGTTATGAAATTTAAACTCACTTATACATAACTTCAAGTTATGATATATGCAAATTCGTTTATTCATAACTTTTAGTTATAAAAGTATAAATGTTATCATAGTTTTAAGCTATGAAAAAATAAAAATACCTTATTCATAATGTTAGGTTATGATTTTCCATATGAAGTAATTTTCTCCATAACTTTGGGTTGTGGTTTTTCTTGACTATATCCAAATTTAAAAATTAACTTTGCTTTGATACCAAATATTAGAAAATATTTTCATTTGGTGTTTAATGTCAAACTTTTAAATTAACATCTAGGATATGAAGAAGAAATCATACCTTGATCCATACTCCCAACTTCAATAGAATTTGAAGTTCTTCAAGTAACTGTCTTGAACTCTTTCACCCTCGATCATCAATTTCCCATCCTCCCTTCATGCACTTCTTAGTGATGGCTATACAAATGATTCCAAGAATTGTACAAATAGAGAGAGGGATTAAGAGCTTTGCTATTCAAAGGTGCATTATGGTTCTTCTTATCAATAAACCATTAACAAAATACTTTGAACTATTTAAATTAAAAAGATAATTTTAAGAATTGAAACATGAACTTAATGACCAAACTAAAATCTGTATAAATAATATGGTGATTCCCTAAATGTGAGGATGAGGTTATAGCTTTAAAAGCCTAATGAGTCAGGTGTTGAGCCTTAAGGAAGTGACCTTGGAATGCAACTGAAGTTAAGAGATTCAAAGGATGAAAGATGGATGTAGTGGAGAATTCCTTCTTGAATCTTGCTTTGGCCAAGAAAGTTATTGAAAAGTGGTTTTATGAAAAATAAGAATTAGTTTAAGCTTCTTAACTAATTGCAACTATCAACTAAGGAGAGAAATACCTTAGGGTTCCCAGTTCTCACCATGGAATGATCTTTGCTATTGTTATCTCAACCAAGATACTTGAAAGTTCCCTTGGTTGGAATATTTTCAATAAAATTATTAAAATTGATTTCAAAGATATTAACCTATTAGTTGATGCCACTATAACATTCCACTTTCCCCATTATATTAATGATCTGAAAATTGTTGTCCTAGGCTTACATAAGGTTATTCCAAGTCAAAATGGCTTCCCTATTAAGTTCTTGGAATACCCTATGGAGACTTTAAACTCCAATCTCTAGTTACGTATAAAAATTTAGTGGTTTCATGAATGCAATATCTCAACCATTTGCCTAATTTACGGTATTTAGGGATTAATAAAGGTTGTTAAGTGCTTAAGAGACTTTATTGAGACTCTATAATCCTTAATTATCAAATTTGATGGTTTCATTGAGCCAATAGCTCATCTATTTGTTGAATTGTCCCATTAAGAACTCAATAGAGGTTGTCCGAAGTCAAAATGGCTTTCCCATTAAATGCTTGGGATACCCTATTGAGGCCCTACCTTAATTTTCAAATTTGATGGTTTCATTAATGAGCCCAATATTTCATATATTTGTCTAATTTTGAATTAAGAGCTCAATAAAGGTCGTTCCAAGTTAAAATGGCTTTCTCATCAAGTGTTTTTCGAGATATGGTCCTTTCTACTAAATAAGAGGGGATCAATTGACAAGCTACTTTGAATTATGATTGCAATATGAGCATAGGGTCATTCCAATAGAAAGAAGAGAGGCCCTAGAGCCCATTTTCCCCTACCTAAATAACTACTCAATAGACATTGAATAGAAATTAACTTGGAAGAATAAAATAGAAAGAAAGAAATTGAAAATTGAATCCTAAATCAAATCTAAAATTTCAATGATCAATGATGATAAAAAATATTCAATTATGCGTTAAATAAAACCAATTCAAGACAAAGGAAATCAATGAAATCAAGAACAAGAAAATAAAGAAAACCTAAAAAGAATGTGTATCCAAAATCTCATCTTCCAAGGTTGATTCCAAAAATGATCAAGAATATGCAATAACTCATCTCAAGGACGAAGATTTGAACCTCCATTGATAACTGCCAATCCTCCTTTTATATCATTCCCAAGCAAAACTTAAGTTCTCCTCATGTGGGAACATTTCCTTTCTATGTTAAAAAGGCCTAAGCATGGTTTGAAATTAGTAAGCCATTGGGCCTATCCCATTTTCTTGGGTTTAAACATAAACATAAAAAAAAAAAAAAACATTTCAATTATGGGTTACAATTACATGCTCCTTAAAAAAAAAAAAGGGGTGGCAACTAGCAACTAGCACCCTTATAGAGCCCTTGGTGGCACCCTCTTGAGTTGGAACATCACTCGTATTTCTCCAATTGATTCCTTAATTAAACAACCTTTCAAATTTATGAAATTTGGTCTAATTTAAGTTCAAAATGTGAAGAATACAATATATATATCTATATATATATCCATGTAATTAGACATGTCTAACCCCTCAACCATTTCAAAACATTTTAATGGTTAGATAGGATCAACACCCAAAAACTCCTTGTCAATTTGATCTTTTAGTTCAATTCACCTTTAATCCTCACATTTGAGATGTCCCAATAGGACATCATGGTCATCATTATTTATCAAATATGACTATAAATATAGAAAGAAAAAACGCCTCAAAGAAAACATGAGAAAATCGAGCAGACACAACATGACATACAATTGCTCAGTTGAAGGATGCTTTTAATGATATACTCAAGCTTAAAATGTGATAATTCACTCTGTTTTTATACAAAATATAACATTATTCACACCCCTCCCCCTCTCCAACTAAGCCATTGCTAGTTCCTAGAAATGTTGACAATAAAAGGATTAATAGAAAATTAAAAGACATGCAAATACATTATAACAATGTTCATCTTATGAAAACATGTTTGCATAGATAATTTACCTCATTCAAGTTCCAACCTCAACCTTTCACTCCAAATCTCACATGTCAAGGATGGACACCCAAAATCCCTTAAAGTTTCTAAAAATCACCCCTACTAAAGCACTTTCCTTGCTACTCTGAGGTGAATGGTTCAGTAGCACTTGGATGTAAAAGTTTTTGCCATTAAAGTTTTAGGCTTCATACTTTGGGACAAAGGAGACTTTAGATGTTTGGAGCACAATGTTTAACATAAGATTTCAACCATAATCATTTTATTCAACTCTCATTTTAATTTAATAGGTGGCAATACATAATTTTGAACTCTTTTGACCTATGTAGTGGGCATTAAGGTTAGTGAGTCCCAACCAATTTGTTTAGGGCACTAGAGATTGAAATCCCCCTTCAGACCAATACATGAGTTTCCAAGCTTACATTGGCTCACCCACTATATTATATATATTTCTTTTTTTCTGTTATTATTTTTATTAGAAAAACTTAACAAAATTAGGCTAAAAATTCCAAAGTACACATAATTCTCCTATAATGATTTCACATTTTTTTCCCTTTTATGTGATAGCCTTAAACCCATTGGCCTTCCCCCCACAACCAAATTCATTAACAAAATATGTGTTGTGTGTGCATACTGCTACTGGTAAGAAATAGTCCCTAGATTGGGTGACAATTGAGCTTCAAGTTAACGTTGGTTCTAAATCCTTAACATGTTTAGTTTTTCATTTTGGATGTTAGTAAATCCAAACTCAACTCAATATCTATAGACTCTCAATTTTGTCCTCATAGCACATGTTATTCATCATATTTGGTTCCTCTCATCTTGTATTTTTCATGTAGCACATGCTTAGTATCCCTTTCTACTTAGCCGTTTATTGTATTCCTTGGTGGTCCGCATGTCACTTGATTTAGCCAAATCTTAGGCCACTTTTAGATACCTTTTTGAGAGTTTTTTTTTTTTTTTTTTTTATCCATAACATGACTTTATAGGTACCCTAGGTGTTCCCAAAGTTTCGAAGTGGTCGGAGCTTGTTTAGGTACTTTTTGGTGACTTAGAACTCATTTTGGTCTATGTTGACCTGTGTTGAGGATTCAATCGGTTACTATAAGCTCAATCGGTTATTGTAGCAACCAGTCAACCCACTTTCCTTAATTGGTTCATCATATCTTGGTTGTTTCTCCCTTATTTTAACTTTGCTTGGAATTTTTTTTTTCTTACATTCTTAGGAGTGTTTTAGGAGTATTTTGGTGACTTTAACCCTGGTTTAGAGGTCCCTTAACTTTAATTATTATTTAAGTCGATTTTTGGTTGTTTTGAGCATAGAGTGAGATGAGGATAAGTGTCCAAATAGCTGAGTCCTCTTTTTTCCTATAAAAGGAAGGCTTAAAGGCACATTTTAAAGGACTTTTTTTGAGTAGTTTGGAGGGAAGACTCTACTAAAACTTATAGAGAAGGAAAACTTTAGGAATATTAAAAGTTTCTCTTGCTTGGAAAGGAAGAAAGTTTATTAGAAGCTAAGCAAATCTTGCTTGAGTGGAGGATTCTTAGTAAGATCAACTTTGGTTTCATACTTTACTCTTAATTTGCTATGCTTCCTCTTTCCCTACTAATTCTTAAGGTTATTCATATGTTAGGTGTGGATATTGGAGGGTATACATTAGATTGTTGGTGATTTTATTCATGATATATGATTATTCTTCTTCTAATCTCCTTTTGATTCATCATGATTGCTTGAAACTTGGTTTAATCTTGGATTCTTGCTATTGTATAATAGATTTTGAGAGTTTATTTGGTTGGATTTTGGTTCCTTTGCGTGCTTCTATCTAATTTCAAGCCTATTGATGATTCATGAAGTGAGACTTTGCTATATTATGAATTTCTATTTTCTTTTGTTTCCACTTTGAGAATTTTAGTTTTCCTCTACTTTTTGCTGATTTTTCAAAGTTTTTTCTTGATAGATTTCAAAATAAAATTGGGAGCCACAAAGGTGTTTTTCATTTGCCAAATAGATTTTCAATAGAAAACACCATGTGAGGCCTCTTTTGACTATTTTTGTTTCTTCCTTTAAATTTGATTGTAAAATGCTTTTTCAAACCTATTTTGGCTGAAATTTCAAGCATCTCCAATGGTCTTCTACAAAAAACAAAAACAACGACACTCTTTTTCTTGGCGCTTGTTAACCATGGTGCTTCTACAAGTGTCATTGAACAGGTAATATTGGAAATATTGGCACTTAAAATTAAGCGTCATCATATACATACGATATTTGGCATTATTAGTGCTTTTAAAAAGCGTCGTTAACCATGGTGCTTCTACAAGTGTCATTGAACACGATTTCCCTCCACAAGCCTTGCAATCTCACAGTGGTAAGATATCAAAGCAACAAAAACTATAAGCTTTCACTCACGACGACATACCAGTGGTTAATAACTGCATCTATTTGGCTTTCTTCTCATGAAGTAACAAGCAGAAAGCCAAGATTTAAGGTTTTTCATTTCAAAAGTTGAGAGATTCGATCAATGTAGTCTAGATTGGAGGACCAGTCGAATAAAGGAGTTCCCCAATTGGAAGAGGGTAAGTGTTGCACAAGCACAGATTCATATGGGTTTCTTTTTCTTCCAAGCTTAACCCTAATTTGTTTTTTTTTTCTCTGATCTACCTTTTGGTTTAACCCTATTTTCTTTGACGAAGGGAGGAAACCCTTAATTGCTACTTATTGATGGACTTTTTTTTTTCAGAGGAGGTTATGATTTTTCAATATCCTCAAGCGAGATCATGTAAAGCGTTGCAAATTTTTAGCGGAATGCAAGGTGCGATGGATTTCTCTTTTACTTGATTTTTCTCAAGTGGGTTTTTTAGAGTTTGCAAAGTGCTAGTGCTCCGACGACTCTGGGTTTATCCATTAGTCTATTTACCAAGAACTTTTTAAAACCATCCAAAGCGTGAAACCCATTAAATGGTTTTGTATGTACATGCTAGTGGGTAGCATGTGACGCATGGAGAGGAGGGTCCATGAATATGGGTGTTGATATTGTATTTGCTCTCTTATCATTAAATCTAGATAATTTGGATTATGGATTTTTCAATGCTAAAACAAGTAACTTGATCCTAATTTTTCATATAGATTTTTGTTAGAAAATGATAATAGTTCTTGAGAAAAAAGAAAAAAAAATAGAGAAAGCCTTTTTGGCTAGCAGGTGAGGTGTTGGAATGTGGGTCCTTCCATGCTAGACAATCATCTCATCCAAGATGCTATAAAATAAAACTTTTTAAGTGTTGACATATGAATTCAATCATTCCCTTGCCACAAGGCACTAACAGTAAGTTCATAGACATAATGGTAACTTTCACATTAAATAGCAGAATTTTCTATCCATCTTCATCATTATCTTCTTTAGTATTTTTATTCTTTTTAGAGAATCTCCCTTAACAATTGCTTTGATATCAATTACTACTATGACTAATTAAACCTCTCAAGTCAAGTTAAAAGAAACTCCTGTGATTTAATTAAATTCTATAGAAATTTCTTTGAGTTTTAAATGTTAAATTCCATATTCAGTTTGATCTCTATTTGAGAATTATAATTGTCGTGGTTTTTTTAATTATCCTTTTGCTAGATTTTGAGAGTGTAATTTTTATTTGATTTAATTAAAATAAATTTAAAGCTTAGCTATCATGGGAACCAATAGGCTGCATTCTCTTTGACATTGTCTAGTGTACATGTTATAGGGTTCATTAGCATATAGAAGGTGATGTCTGCTTTGGACTCAAATTGCTTTGTTTCTTTTAAGATTATTTTTTGATGAAGAAATTCATTTTAATGGAAATTTGTAGATAGTAAACTTCTCTTAAAATTGAACCATGTCCTATGGCTTAGTGGTTCCTTTGTGTGGTTGTTATTCCAGTTAAACTGTAGCTCCTAGGAAAAGAAATATATTTACAAAATCACGTGTCCCAATATACATATTAGGTGTAGCATTTCATAAAAAATTTAAATAATTGTTTGTTTGTTTGTTTGTCTAATTCATGAGATTTTTACAAATCTTAATAGATATCAAGGTTTATAAAAGGTAAAAAAGGAATATAATATAATCTTAATAGATATCAAGGTTTATAAAAGGTAAAAAGGGAATATAATATAATCAAGGTTTACAAATCTTAAGACATTTACTTGATTATTGATTACTACTCAAAAAGTGTTATTTCATAGCTTGTAATTAACTCTTTTAAACACTTTTGAGTAGTAGTTATCACCTTTTAACCCAATTAACATATTAAGGACCCTTACAATCAATTCTAATCAAATTGTGTTAAGTTTTGGTGTTTTGATAGCTTTTTGATCACCAAAGCAATCTGAGATTGAGGAGAGTTCTTTGGAATCCATGGCAAAAGATGTCCGGTCAGGGCATCCGGACAGGATGGCGGCCGAACAATGATCCGGACAACATATCCGGATAGGATATGCTATCATCCGGGTGTGAGGTTCACGAGTACTGTGTGCTTCAACCTGAGGAAGTCCGGATAGGAGAGTGCGCCGACATTTTACATCCGGATGTGAGCCGTGCGCCGACATTTCACATCCGGATGTCTCACAGCCGGATGGGAGAAGAGGACGTTTCAACTTCTCTGGTCAGACATATCCGGATCCTCAGACAGCGCTTACTTGGAGAGTTTTTCTCTCAGTATACAGTGCCACGGTGTTCTCCTGAAACTTCCTGATATTTCCGACCGACATCTTGGGATATTTTGCTTTAGATATTTGCCACCGACTAAGTTAGATTTTTTCTCTCAAGATATTTTGTGTAAATTTCTATTTTCTCCTTGTAATCAGTCAAAGATATTATTGGGATATTTCTTAGAAAATATCTTCTCTATATATATCTTTGAGTCAATGTAAAGAAGAGAGATCGATCCATATATTGATCATATATCATCCATCATATATGTAATCAACGAACAGAGCACTTGCTCTGTTCTTCCTTTATATTTTTGTTATCTCGTTCTTTTTATTTCTAGCCAATCAAACTCTGAGGGTTTTTCCTTAGAGGATGAGTGGCTAGGCTCTTCGTCTCTTGGAGTAAAGAAAGCTGGGTAAGTTTCTTCATGCATAAATTGGAAGTTTTATTGTTTTAGTTTTTAATGAAGAGAAAGTGTGACCCGTTAATGGTTTTTATCTTTTTAGTTAACTTAAAACGCCTTTAATTCACCTGGGCCAACACTTGATAAGGCTAGTGATCTCCATCCATTGAGATGCACTAGTTTATCTCTTGCGAGCCTTTGGGAGGTGGTTTGAAGGTAGGTTTTCTAGAATAGCCAACATTTGGTAAGCTTTTGAACTCCAAGGAGACATCCATTAGTTATCTCTTGCGAGCCTTTGGGAGGTGGTTTGAAGGTAGGATTTTCTAGAATAGTCAACACTTGGTAAGCTTTTGGACTCCAAGGAGACATCCATTAGTTATCTCTTGCATGCTTTTGATGGATAATTCAAGGTTAAATATCACCTTGAATGGCTAGTGCTAGGTGAGAGGTATTAGTCATTGCAAGGTGCATCAGTGAGAGGGATTTAGTGTTGAACCCATTAATGGGAAGCATCTATACAATACCGGTTCAGGAAATAACTATATGTTAAATCCCCAATGCGAGGAAAATAAACAAGTGACCGGAACTCCCTTTTTGTACAAGGAATCTGAGCCTAGTGATCTAAACTACAAGAAACACTTTTCTTTGTAAGTAAAATCAGTTACTATTTTTGGTTAGTTTAAAACCAAACCTTTTTCCACCAAAAATTATGTTTTCTTTTAAAGCTAACCTTGAAATGAAAAGGCACCAATTCAACTTTGAATTAATATCAATTGTGAAGTGAAAACCCATCCCAGTGAACGATCCTAGAGCCACTATGCTATAGTAGCTTTGTCTTTGCTACCCTAGTACATGGTGTAATAGGTTATAAATTTTGTTGATTTCTCCCTCAATCAAGGAGCAGAAGTTGGACATGAATCAGCTGATACACCACTTGGGAATGAATCAAATGGCGTCGTTGCCGGGGATGGTGCCACTTTACAGTGATATGACCTTTTCAGAGTACTTGTGATCTTCATCACAAGTTTGGTGACTTCTCTTTTCTTTTTACTAACTTTTTTTATTTGTTTCTTTTTCTTTGTTCATATTTTAGTATAGTTTTTATTTAGTTTTTAGTTAATCTTAATAATTTTTTTTTTCTTTAGAATTTTTTTCTTTTATTTTCTTTTGTTTTCTCTGTTTTTTAATTCTCAAATTGCTAGTTGTGCATGCCATATTGAATACGAGATAGCAGAGTAAGCCATGAACTTCATGAGTTATGTGGCTAAAGTTTCAAGAGGATGGGATGAACCAAATACTCGAGATATAGGGAGAATGAAGTCTCAACCTAATGCTAAGGGTGAGATGTATATTTTGAATAATGACATAGACATGAAGGCAAAGATTACAGCTATGGCAAGGAGATTGGAAGAGCTAGAAATGAAGAAGATGCAAGAAGTGCAAGCCATCTCTCAGACACCATTGCAAGCTATGCCTTGTGCCATTTGTCTATCTTATGAGCACTTGGTGGATGAGTGTCCTACCATTCCAACGGTGAGAGAAATGTTTGGTGATTGCAACACCTACAATTCCAATTGGAGGGACCATCCAAATTTCTCTTGGAAACCACAACCACCTCAGTATAAGCAACCTGCTCAAGCACCTCAGCAAGCGTTGAACCTTGAACCTTGAACAAGCAATAATGAATCTCAGCAAGGTTGTAGGAGATTTTATTGGAGAACAAAAATCCATCAACTCTCAGCTCAGTCAAAGAATTGACAGTGTAGAGAGTTCATTGAACAAAAAGATGGATGGAGTGCAAAATGATCAATCTCATAAGATAGATAATCTCCAATATTCAATCTCAAGGTTTGCCAACCTCAACAAAGTGCAAGAAAAAGGAAACTCTCCTTCTCAACCTTATCAAAATTCCAAGGGTATCCATGAAGCAGAGGCTCAAAAGGGAGAATCTTCAATGGTGAAGGAAGTTAAGGAGGTTATCACTTTGAGGAATGGTGAAGAGGTTGATCTGTTCATGTCCAAGCTACAACATATGGTAGAAAGTGAAACATAGAAAGAAAAGAGGGAGGAAATCAAAGGAAAGAAAAAGGGGAAAAGGATAGAGAAAGATGACTATATAGATGAAGAACCACAGAAGATAGTCATCAAGGAAGAAATGAAGAAACACATGCTTCCACTTTTCCTCCAAGCTTTGTATGGCAAAATCATACAAAGCATATCTCAAGTGAGGGATGCAAACTTCATATGGGATCCGGGCAAGCTAAATCAGGATAAATTTTTTTTGATGGACTTAGTCTTTCTAAAGACTAGCTAGTCCATATCTTTTTGTTTTGTTTATTACTTATTTTAATTTTGATTTCAATGCTTTAATTTTACTTTGTTTTGATGTAATATAGGTTTTTGGATGATCAAAATCAGAACGGAAATGTTGCATTTCACTACTGTTGGACACATTTTTGAAGGACTTCCTGGAGCTCAAATTATGCATACTATATCTCTTTTTGAAGCTTGGGAAGTCAGGAGTCCAGAGCTTCAAACAGTGCTCAATTTGGAGTTGAAACGAAAAAGTTATGGTCGTTTGAAGACGATCGCGTGAAATTTCCATTTTGTTGCAGGAGAGCCCTCTCACTAAGATCACACACACAAAGCCTCTTCCTCCATTTCTTACCTCCTAAAACCATCAAAGCCCATAGCTCCAACTGAGAGCTCCAGTTGAGGAGACTATGCCATCTAAGGAGACTACCAAAGCAGAGGTCAAATTCTTGATTCAACCCACTCAGGAGGCCACCACAGATGCATCAGCTCCACAAGACCCTACCATTACTTGATCATCTCTTCAATTTTTTGTATTTACATATTAGTATAAATAATTCCATATTTTGATGTCTTATATTCTGGGATTGGATGTATTACTGATGATACATCATATATAGACATCATTTTTTTGTTTAAACTTGGCATTTTTCTATTTCCTCTACTCACTAACTCTTTTGTTTTGTTTTTTTTTTTAAACATGTGGTTTCTCCTATATGACTCAGACTCCGTGTCACTAAAGAGGTACCACTTCCTCCCTATTTTTCAATCGTTTTTGTCACATTGAGGACAATGTTCAGCTTGGTTGGGGGAGAGAGTTGAGGAAGGAAGTTTTGCTCTAATGCTAAGTTATTTTGGTAATTTAGTTGTTTTTGCTTAATTTTTTAAAATTTTTAAAAGTTTTTATTCTACTCTCCATGGTTATTAAGGAAAAATTCTCAAAAATGAAAAGGGAGAAATTGAATTTTTGTCTGTTTACTTGACTTAGATTTTGTATTATGCTTACTAAAGTTGATGAATTGTTGAAGCTTCTATTGAATTCAAGCTTAGTTCTTCCACTTTAAGCTATTCACACACTGTGCACACTAGGTTTTGATTATAAGATGAAAAACTATTTCCCTCTTGACTTAGGAAAATTTTAGACTTGGTACCTTTGACCTCATTTAATAGTGCTGGGAAACCTTATAAAAGGCCAATGAGTCTTTGAAAAAAAAAAAAAAAGAATAAAGAAAGAAAGAAAAAAATGTTTGCCTTCCTTGAAACCCGAGCAAGGTCTGAGGGGTATATGGTGAAAATCTTTAAAACCTGGTGTCCTAAGCCTTAATTGGTTGGGAGTCACCAACCTCAATGATCGTTACAAGGGTGGATAGGTGGAGTTTAACATACTGTAGGTGCTTGGGTATTAAAATTTATTCTCAAAAGTCCGGGGTAAAATCTGAGGATTTAGTGGTTGAAAGATCCTTAAAGCTTGATGTCCTAAACCATAATTGGTTGGGAGTCATCGATGGACCCTCGTTACATGGACAAATTAGAAAAGAATACCTTTAGCCTTGTACTCCTACAATGAAAAAAAAAATTGTGAAAAAAGAGGTGCGTTCTTAGCCTATTAAAGGTTGATCAACTTGCTAAGCTTTGAAAAAGAACTAGGTTGGGGGGTGAGATTAGTTCAACATACTATATTCGGAAACTAATAAATAACACTTAGATTTTTGTGGAAGAGTAAGGTTTGACCCTTTGGGAGTGAAAACTCTTTTAAAGCTTAAATTTGCATAATGCTTTCTCTTTAAGAATTGTGATTAGACAAGTTATTTGATAACTCTTGTTGAAGTTTGAGTTTTATTTCTTTAATATTCCATGTGAGAGTTAGATCATCATGCCACTTGAGAATTGTTTTTTTGATCAGCATGATGTTGTAAATTATAATACTGTTTATTTTTATTTTTCTCTCCTTCATTGCGAAGGGACTAGCAATATGTCGGTTGGGGGGAGTGATTACTACTCAAAAAGTGCTATTTCATAGCTTGTAATTAACTCTTTTAAACACTTTTGAGTAGTAGTTATCACCTTTTAACCCAATTAACATATTAAGGACCCTTACAATCAATTCTAATCAAATTGTGTTAAGTTTTGGTGTTTTGATAGCTTTTTGATCACCAAAGCAATCTGAGATTGAGGAGAGTTCTTTGGAATCCATGGCAAAAGATGTCCGGTCAGGGCATTCGGACAGGATGGCGGCCGAACAATGATCCGGACAACATATCCGGATAGGATATGCTATCATCCGGGTGTGAGGTTCACGAGTACTGTGTGCTTCAACCTGAGGAAGTCCGGATAGGAGAGTGCGCCGACATTTTACATCCGGATGTGAGCCGTGCGCCGACATTTCACATCCGGATGTCTCACAGCCGGATGGGAGAAGAGGACGTTTCAACTTCTCCGGTCAGACATATCCGGATCCTCAGACAACGCTTACCTGGAGAGTTTTTCTCTCAGTATACAGTGCCGCGGTGTTCTCCTGACACTTCCTGATATTTCCGACCGACATCTTGGGATATTTTGCTTTAGATATTTGCCACCGACTAAGTTAGATTTTTTCTCTCAAGATATTTTGTGTAAATTTCTATTTTCTCCTTGTAATCAGTCAAAGATATTATTGGGATATTTATTAGAAAATATCTTCTCTATATATATCTTTGAGCCAATGTAAAGAAGAGAGATCGATCCATATATCGATCATATATCATCCATCATATATGTAATCAACGAACATAGCACTTGCTCTGTTCTTCCTTTATATTTTTGTTATCTCGTTCTTTTTATTTCTAGCCAATCAAACTCTGAGCGTTTTTCCTCAGAGGATGAGTGGCTAGGCTCTTCATCTCTTGGAGTAAAGAAAGCTGGGTAAGTTTCTTCATGCATAAATTGGAAGTTTTATTGTTTTAGTTTTTAATGAAGAGAAAGTGTGACCCGTTAATGGTTTTTATCTTTTTAGTTAACTTAAAACGCCTTTAATTCACCTGGGCTAACACTTGATAAGGCTAGTGATCTCCATCCATTGAGATGCACTAGTTTATCTCTTGCGAGCCTTTGAGAAGTGGTTTGAAGGTAGGATTTTTTAGAATAGCCAACACTTGGTAAGCTTTTAGACTCCAAGGAGACATCCATTAGTTATCTCTTGCGAGCCTTTGGGAGGTGGTTTGAAGGTAGGATTTTCTAGAATAGCCAACACTTGGTAAGCTTTTGGACTCCAAGGAGACATCCATTAGTTATCTCTTGCGAGCTTTTGACGGATAATTCAAGGTTAAATATCACCTTGAATGACTAGTGCTAGGTGAGAGGTATGAGCCATTGCAAGGTGCATCAGTGAGAGGGATTTAGTGTTGAACCCATTAATGAGAAGCATCTGTACAATACCGGTTCAAGAAATAACTATATGTTAAATCCCCAATGCGAGGAAAATAAACAAGTGACCAGAACTCCCTTTTTGTACAAGGAATCTGAGCCCAGTGATCTAAACTCCAAGAAACACTTTTCTTTGTAAGTAAAATCAGTTACTATTTTTGGTTAGTTTAAAACCAAACCTTTTTCCCCCAAAAATTATGTTTTCTTTTAAAGTTAACCTTGAAATGAAAAGACACCAATTCAACTTTGAATTAATATCAATTGTGAAGTGAAAACCCATCCCAGTGAACGATCCTAGAGCCACTATGCTATAGTAGCTTTGTCTTTGCTACCCTAGTACATGGTGTAATAGGTTATAAATTTTGTTGATTACTCCCTCAATCAAGGAGCAAAAGTTGGACATGAATTAGTTGATACACCAATTGGGAACGAATTAATTATATTATACTCCCAGGAAAAGAACATAGAGTGGCCCTGCATTTCATAAAAAAGTCATTTTCCTACTTACATTTCATATTTGGTTATCCTAGGTGGCAAATATATGTAATATTTTTAAATAATTGTTTGTTTGTTTGTCTAATTCATGAGATTTTTACAAATCTTAATAGATATCAAGGTTTATAAAAGGTAAAAAGGGAATATAATATAATCAAGTAAATGTCTTAATGACTCTAAACAAAAACGAAAAGAATTTCCACTTGTTTTTTTTTTTTCACTATGGAGAAAATATTATAGCA
Source organism: Vitis riparia (assembly GCF_004353265.1). Classification (NCBI taxonomy): domain Eukaryota; kingdom Viridiplantae; phylum Streptophyta; class Magnoliopsida; order Vitales; family Vitaceae; genus Vitis; species Vitis riparia. The sequence continues at coordinate 12,198,892 of NC_048445.1, forward strand.
TTTCTCTTCCTTTTTTTTTTTTTTTTTTGTTTTTGGCATGCTCCTCTAATATTATTCCTTCTTTATAAAGAGAACAAATAATTTTAAAATATAGTAGTTTTAGATAATTTTATTATATTCCATTTTTTTCCTTCTTAATTTCTATGGAGAACCAAATAAAAGAGTATTGCATTCCTTGCTATTCTTTTCCTTTCTCTAGTACCTTCTAAGATCTAAATGGAATCTTATTGTATTAAAAAAAAGAAAAAAAAAAGTGAGGAATTCCAAGCTATTAAAATTAGTTGCACAAACATTTCTAAATTAGTTAAATTCCCCGAGAAAAATAAGTATGTGAAAGGAATTTTCCTCCTATATTCAAGAACACTTTCATATTTGATATTAACTTAAATTACTCTTAGTAACTAGGAGTTTGAAAATTCATGATTATAGTCATTGATATCTTATATGTAAATTATCATGACTATAGTTAAATGCTTCTTATAAATTTTTATCATGTAGTTTAGATATAATTTTTAATTTTCATCCTATGGATGTCTATAACATCCAGTCCTTTGCACAGGTACCTGAAATCCTTTACTTCTTAAGCCAAGTTTCATGCATGCCAAACCATTATCCTAAACTTGGAACATAGTTTAGATTGTCGGTTCTTTATTGTTTGCATAAGGAAACAGTATTACTGCTACTATCATTGTCCCTAATATATTGTTCTTGAATATGGTCTTGAACACATTTCTAGAGGGTTCATGATTCCAATTTTGTTATCATAATCACATAATCCAATTTTGTTAACCTTTTTTATATGATTGATGACGCCTACCAGCTTGGTTAAGTTTTGGGTTTGTAAAATGGATTCGGCTTCAGGTTTCCAAACCTTCACCTAGATTGGTTGTTTCTTCTCCTTGCTAGAGATATTAAAAGAGTGGAAAATGAATGTTGCTATAGGAATTTGTATGGCATAAAGTAGGATTTATTTATTTAGTTTCAACTCTTAGGTCTCCTCAATGAAATATTTTGTATGGCTTGTTTTACTTTGATAAATTCTGTCTAGGGTCCTTTTTTGAAGTATTGCTCTAAAGGTGCAACATAGAGTTGGCAATTGAGAGTTTTATTTGTCTACATTAAAAAGATTTGCTATATTTTATTTCGAAAACACTTTGTAGTGTAATTTTTTTCTTGTAATGAATTGAAAGGAGCACAACCCATGCGTGTAAGAGACTAAGGGGATTCATGTAAGAAAATTTCAATAACCCAAATTAATTTTGTGAAGGTTATAATTTCATTTATACTTATTACTTATTGTATACATAATTAAGAGATTATTTATTCTTCCTATTTTTATTTACAGGTTGCAAATGATACTTGTTTGCTAAAAGAAGAGATCAAAATCATTGTGTTAAAGAAGGCGATGCCAAAAATCATGAAGATTACATCAATGAACTCATTAGGAAGTTGAATTATGCTTTTAAAGATTATGATTTATTTTAGTAGTCTTGTTACCAATGTTTGTTCTTATGTTGAAAGAATTAGAAATTCTTGTTGAAATATTTTGATATAATTAACAAGTTTATGTGTTATTAATGTATATAGGTAGTTACATTAATTGTTTAGTTTAGACTAGTTTAATGTATATCAATATTTTGAGATATTATAATTTATGAAATTCAATTTTATTTTATTGGTTGTTATTTTTTTATTAATTATATAAGAAATCAATTATCTTATTAATATGATAAAAATGTTATTTTTAATAGAAAATTTTCAATAAATTAATCAACGATGACACTTGTATAAGTGTCAAGATTGGTAATTTTATAAAAATTATTTCAATAAAAAACTATCCAAAGATGACGCTTCCACAAGTGTCATTGTTAATATTATTCAAGGATGACACTTTTTAAAGTGCCATTGAAAGCATTAATAAAGATGACACTACCCGAAAGTGTCATTGTTGAGTGTAACATAAAATGACAGGCTAGAAGATGATGTTTTGGGGAAACGTCATTTTTTACCTTTCTCGACCCTTAAAAAGCGTCATTGTTTCACTTTTTTCTTGTAGTTAATTCTTCATGGCTAAGGATCAAGTCTTTTTCCATAAGTTTTGATCCCATTTTTTATGCTTGATAAAATCAATAGTTGCTCTCATGTTTTATGTGATTTTGAAAGGGTTTTTCAAAAGGATTTTTAGTGAGTCATTTTCAGTTCTTTTAATATCTTTTCATGGTCATTTAGGACTTGAAATTGTGACTTTATGGACATTTATGGTTGCTTTGATTATTGGTACATAATGCATGATTCCATATGAGAATATCCCCATTTATGTGTATTTCTTTGTGTCAGCACTCCTTTCCATGCGTGAGTGTTAATTTGACCCTACATGCATGCATCTTATGAGCTCAATTTCATACTCCTTTGAGGGTTGAGAAAGATTGTATGCCTTGTAGATTGATCCATGGCTCTTTCCTTTGACCTAAATTACTTACTTTTTCAAACCAATAATTTTATGATTTTCTTGATATTGAGATACATAGATAAATCATACAAATATCAATTTAATGGGATAAACTCCAACCCTCATGAGCTTCCTTTCATGATCTTTAGAGAGTTGGGGATGTGGATTAATCTTTGGAAATCAATTTGGGCATTGGTAAGGCCCACATATCTTTATTTTCAAAAATCACTCACTTGCTACCTTATTTTTTACTCCTGAAATATTTTATTAAATATGGAATTTCTAGATTATTCTAAAATATTTCTGAGGCTTAAATAATGTTTTTGACTAATTAAATATATCAAAGAGTTATATATATATATATATATATATATATATATATATATATATATATATATATTAAAAAGTCCTTTCTAAGTTTGTGAATTAAATTAGTTTTCTTAAATATCCAAATTATGCTCTATTTTTTTGCATCTGAAATGTTTTTATAAATTTTTATTGGCTCGTGGGTTTTTAATTACTTTTCATTTTTTTATATACTATACTTTTTAAATTATGTTTTAGGCTTTGGTTTCATTCAAAAATAAATTTTAAAGCTTGAAATTTAATTTAATCTTTCTTTGCTTGTTGTGTTAACCTTAATATGCACTTACAATCTTTTCATTGAAATTTGAGATACTCCATGTATGTTTAGGCCTCGTAGATATTTTTCATGTAATCTAGATATCTTGAAATTTTTGTATAGTTTTTATTTTGATTTATATCACTTCTATGCTTGTCAATAAGTTATTTCTTTGTATGATATGTTTTTCTGCCTTATTTTTAGGCAATGATAAGATTGGTTCAATCTAAAATAATCGGTGCATGTTCATGTACTTTGGTCTTTTGGATTGAATTCTAAACATTTTGATGATGTTGTAGATTTTTTTTTCTTAATTTTATGTCATCTCTAATTATTTTGTTTCAAATTTATTTTTTAAGCACTTGCATTCTATCTTATTATTGTATATCTTATATAAATATGCTATTTCAATCCCTAACTTTGTGTATGCTATTGACTTTCTTTGGTTATTGATTTGTATTATATGCATCTTTTACATGGTAGTTCAACTTGCCTTTGTATCAAATCTCATTTTCATCTATTTTATTTGAATTTAATTTGAGATTGTATGCTTGTTGCTAATTTTAAACCTTGTTCATGTGTTAACATATTTTAGTCCACCTTGATCCATGTTTTGCATCCCTTGCTTCTTGATTTAAGTTATATATATGTTGAGCATGTTTGGTAGTCCTTGTTATAATTTTATATCTTTTATCTTGTTTTTGCACTAACCCTCTTTTCTATGTAAGCACTTCGCCTCATTTTAGGCACTTATTGAGGTATGCTTCCTCCATTTCTTGATTTATTCTTTGATATGCATGCCTTCTTTTAGTTGTTATATGCTCTCATTTATTATCACCATTGCCTTGTTTTATATTGTTCTTGTTGTCATTTGGTATCCATGGTTTGTTAGTTAGTTGCCTTAGTTCCCTTCACTTGTTTAGTAGAGACTTCTGTAAGGCTTAGAGGGATGCTACACTATGGTACCTTCTCAATAAGTAATCTAACTCCAAGATCTAGATTTAGTTTTTCGCAGACATGCTTTTCCTTTAAAAATGAGTCACTCTTAGGGTTTTCTTTTTTATTTTGTTTAATTTTTAAAAATAAACAAAAATAAATGTTAACTCCAACATTTTCAAAAGTCAGTTTTTCATGATAAAAAATAAGTTTTGCCATCAATTGGGGATGCATATGAAAAATGTGGATCCACAATATCCTTACAAAAATGCATTAATAAGATTTGCACTACCTTTCATCCTACTTTTATTTGCCTACTCCATTGCTATATGTTAACATAGTCAATAGTTTTCCCAAAAAAAAGAAAATTCTTATTCTCACCCCTCATATGTCAAACATTTTCCTAAATGTGTAAAGGAATAAAGGATAAGGAATAAGAGATGAAAAATATATAGTGCTAAACAATAAGAAAGAAATAATGGATGGGTTAAGACATGAGTAATGAGAGGAGATCATACAAATTAACATATAGTGCAAAAGAAGATAAAAAAATTAAGAGAAAGGGCACTAGAAAGTTAAACAATGAGATCAACTCCACCATATGATGGGTCATGATTGGATGGGTTCACCATCTGCCCTTTCTTATACAAAGACTCTAAATTTAGGTGCAATAGCTGAAATGAAGAATAAAGAGAAAAATTAAAATGATAGAATAAGACAAATAAAAGAAAAACATAAGTAATATAGGGGGATGAATCATGTAAATAAACGACCACCTAATGAAGAATGCAAACTCTTAGAGACATTTCATCAAGCACATTGCATGCATGAGAAACTTCAATAACTTTCATGTCCACAAATATGCTAAACAATAAGAAAGAAATGCTTAAGAAAAGTAGTACACTCCAATGGAATTTCGTCAAACACATGGTGAGTAAGAACTAATTCACTCTAGATGCATGTGGTCAGGTATGAACCTTAGCCTCAACACCCAAAACTTCCCAAAGATCTTAAGTGTAAGCATGATGACAAGAATACAACCACCTGGATATATGCATAAAATTCCTCATCTCTAAAGGAAATGAAGTTGATGGTCCTAAGGTCCTAAAGTAAAAAATTGATGATCCTCTAGTAGAAACACAAATAAACAAGAATTAACCAAATTTTTAGAGAAAAAGTGGACTCAACTCACTTGGTAGTAGTGGAAGTGAAAAGGAAAAGTGTTTAAAAGAAGATTTTTTTGGTGAATAAGAGACTTATGTGAATGCAAAAAGGAAAAGTGTGTTATGGTGAGGCTTTTTTATAGGGAGAAAAACTAATGGGGCCCTATATGGAATGAAAGATGTTGAATTAAGATGTGAAGTGGTTAAGTAAGAAGTGGAATGGAAAGTGTTAAATTGAGGAGTGAGATGGTAAATGATGAAGTGAAATGGAAGGTGATGAATTGAAGAGGCGTTGATCTAGGTAATAGAATAAAGATTTAGAGGTTGCATTGGGCCTCATTGAAGAGCTTTTATATAGGCTTAGAATATGAGTAAATTGGTGGCCTTCAAGGAAGGAATAACATGGGTGAAAATAAAGGGGAAGACAACATCATAAGGGTGGTGCCCTGCTCTAGCACCCTTATGGCACAAAGAGGGGGGTGACACTACAAGGGTGGTGCTCTACTCTAGTTCTCTGGCAGATGGGGGCACTACAAGGGTGGCACCCATGTGACACACTGATTAGCACCCTTGGTGAGGAAAATATTAAGAGAAAAATGCATTCTCTCCCTTGTATGAAGGCCACTTAATTTAGGTGTTTCTTGATATTTTGAGGTCTCCCAAATTAATGAAAGATATCTCATAAAATAAAAAGAATAAAAAAAAAAACCCACAAACAACAATGGACTCTATAATCCAACATGAATTTATGTAAATTCAAGATCCTTCTTGAGAATTAATGAGAGTTAAATTATGAAGCAACTCACCTAAAGAAAGAAAAAGAAATAAAAACAATATAAAACAAACAAAATAAAAATAGTACACTTGGGGTGATCATAAAAATAGGTCCAAAAGAGGTACGGAAAGCTACCTTGTTTCTTATAAAATATAAGCTTGGTGGGCTTATAACTCCACCACGTCAAGCGTTTTATCTTCCCATGCCAATGGAAGACATATTTTTTTTTTTACCTTAACCTTTGTTTAGACTTAAAACAATAAGGTTTTGGTTGAGGATATTTCTAAGGGTTTACCTTTGAAATTAGACTTATTTCATGAAAAAAAAAATCACTACAAAGAAAATCAACAATCTCAAAGTCATGTATGTATATTAAAGTTTGTTCATTCCATGAATGCATATAACATGATGAAGTGCAGTTTGATCAAAACTTTTTACTCCATAGAGCTCTCTCTATGTCCTCTTCCATAATGTCTTGCTCTTCTTTTATCTCACAAAGATAAGATTTAACTAGCCTCTTTTGGTTTTATTCATTAAGTTTAGAGGATATATCCTCTAAAATGGTAGTCTCTTCCCTAATGTCTTGTTTTTACTCTATCTCACATGGGTAAGTTTCAACTAGCCCCTCTTGGTTTTGTATATTAGGTTGAAAAAAAGGACTAGAATTCTCTTTACTCTAGCATTACCAAAATAGAATTAAGCTCTCATATAAAATTTTTGAATTCTTGTAAGGCTTGCTCAAGCTCACATTTGGAGGCTTAGTGCTCCTTGAAAAGGGTTTGGTCCTACTCAAAATTAGGTGTGGGCTCATAGGAATAGGGACATGGATAAAGTTGTTGTTAGGAATATTGAGGCCACTCTTCCCACCTAGGTTCATAGGGTGTAGGTTCACAAGATCAATAGAAACTTGATTAAGGTTCATGGTAGGAAGGATGAAATTGTTGTTAGGGATAATGGGGCTACTCTTCTCACCTAGGTTCATAGGGACTGGTGGAAGTCTCCTAAGTGTCATATAAGATGTTAGAGGATATGTGCATATATTTCCAATTATCCCATGTCGTCCTTCAAAATTGTCACCTAAATTGTTCAACAACTAACAATTACCCTTTTTTAAAAAATAAAATAAAAATCAAACTAAGCTAAAAATATAAAAAGAGACGAGAGTAGAAAGAATTTACCAAGATGTGATGTTGGTCACAACTAAACAAACTCTTATAAAATTTGTTGCACTCCTTTGATTGTGCTTCCTTAGCAATGACGCCAAAAACTTGATTGCACCAAAATTTGTATAAATAATATGGTAGTTCCCCAAGTGTAGGGGTGTGGTTGTTGTTTTAAAAACTAATAAGTCAAGTATCGGAAATCAAGGAAGTAATCTTTGAATGTAGTGAAGTGGATAGATTTAATGGATGAAATATGTATGTAGTAGAGAATTCTTTCTTTAATCTTGCTTTGGGCAAGAAAGTTATTGAAAAATAGTTTTGTGAAAAACAAGAATTAGTTAATGCTTCTTAACTAATTGTAACTAACAATTGAGGAGAGGGAATACCTTGTGGGTTCCCCTTTCTAACCATGGAATGACCTTTGCTATTGTCATCTCAACTAAGATATCTAAAAGTTCCATTGGCTGGAATATTTTCAATAAAAGCATTTAAATTGGTTTTAGAGATATTAACCTATCAGTTGATGCCTGTTATAACATTCTATTTTTCCCAATATATTAATGATTTGAAAAATGTTGCCCTAGGCTTACATAAGGCTATTCCAAGTTAAAATGACTTCCCCATTAAGTTCTTGAAATACCCTTTGGAGACCCTAGACTCTAATCTCTAATTAGGTATAATAATTTAACGGTTTCATGATATTAATATCTCAGCCATTTGCCTAATTTGTGGTATTTAGGGCTTAATAAAAATCGTCACAATTCAAAATTGATATCCCATTAAGTGCTTAGGATACCTTATTGAGACTTTATAATCCTTAATTATCAAATTTGATGGTTTTATTAAGCCCAATATCTCATCTATTTGTCTAATTGTCGCATTAAGGACTCAATAAATTAAAGGTCATCCCAAGTCAAAATAACTTTCCCATTAAGTGCTTCGAATACCTCACCAAGACCCTATAATCGTCATTTTTCAAATATCGAGATATGGTGCTTTCTACTAAATAAAAGGGAATTAATTGACAAGCTACTTTGAATTATGACTACATTATGAGCATAAGGTCATTCCAATGGAAAGAAAGGAAGCCCTAAGGCACCCTTTTCGCTACCTAAATAACTAGTCAATAGACATTAAATCAAATTTGAAATTTCAATGATCAATGATGATAAAAAGATTCAATTATGCATTAAATAAAACCAATTCAAGACAAAGGAAATTGATGAAAGAAAGAACAAGAAAATAGAAAAAAAAAAAACTAAAAGGAATGTATATCCAAAATCTCCTCTCCCCAAGGTTGATTCCAAGAATGTGCAATAACTCCCCCCAAGGAAGAAGATTCAAACCCTCATTGATGACTGTCAATCCTTTTTTGTATATCATTCCCAAGCACGTCTTAAGTTCTCCCCATGTGAGAACATCTCCCCTCTATGTGAAAAAAAAACTAAAATTGGTTTAGAATTAATAAGCCATTGGGCTTAACCCATTCCCTTGGATGTAAAAAAAAAAAAAAAAAAAAAAAAAAAAAAAAAAAAGTCAATTATGGGTTGCAATCATGTTCTTCTTAAAACGAGGGGGCGACAACTAGGGAGTGGTGCCCTTATGGAGCCCTTGGTGGCACCCTCTTGAACTAGAATACCATTGTATTTCTCTAATTTATTCCTTAAGCAAACAACCTCCAAAAAATTTGAAATTCAGTAAGATTTAAGATGGAAAAGTAAGGAATCCAAAAGAAATAATTTTAGCTGAATTGGACATGTTTAACCTTTCATCACTTCAAAAACATTTTATTAGTTGGACAAGGTCAATACCCAAGAACTCACAAATTTGGTCTTTCGGTTCAATTCACCCTTCATCCTCGCATCCAAAATGTCCCAAGAAGATATCAAGGTCATTCATGAAATATGACGGTAAATATCAAAAATTAAGAAAAATATGAGAAAGTATGACATACACAAGATGACAAACAATTACTTAGTTGAAGGGTTCTTTTAATGATATACTCAAGCTTAAGATGTGATATTTGACCTATTTCTATGCAAAATATGACATTAATCACTTGATAAGCATTATGAATTTCAAATCTCTATATGTTTAGTCCTAGAGTGTTGCACGGGATTTTTTGAAATATTTATGGCACTAGTATTATCACAAAAGATAAATCAAAATCACTAAGTGTTTGTTTCATCCAAAGAATTTGTGCACAACATAAATCGGTTGTTATGTATTCGGCTTCCGCCGTTGACAAGGCTACCGAATTTTGCTTCTTACTATGCCATGAAACAAGTGAGTCTCCTAGGAAATGACAAGTGCCACTAGTGCTTTTTCTTTCAACACTACAACTGGCAAAATCGGCATTCTAAAATCCAATTAATTCAAAGTTATCACTCTTACGATACCATAAGCCTATGTCCATTGTCCATTTCAGATATCTAAGAATTCGTTTTACAACACTTAAGTGAGATTCTTTGGGACAAGATTGAAATCTATCGCACAAGCATACACTATACATAATGTCGAGTCTACTAGTGGTCAAATATAGCAAAGAACCTATCATGCCTCTATACATAGTTGAGTAAATGGATTTACCTTTTTCATCCTTATCAAGCTTGATGGATGAGCTCATTGGGTCTTCATTACTTTGGCTTCTTCCATGTTGAACCTTTTGAGAAGATCTCTTATATACTTTGCTTGATTGATGAAGGTTTCTTCCTTTAGTTGCTTGATTTGAAGTCCAAGGAAGAAGTTGAGTTCTCCCATCATGCTCATTTCAAACTCACTATGCATGCACTTAGAAAATTCTTCACAAAGAGAAACATTAGTAGCACCAAAAATGATATCATCAAAATATATTTAAACTAAGAGTATATCCTGTTCTTTGGTCTTTATGAAAAGAGTTGTGTCAATTTTTTCCATTTTAAAACCCTTTTTCAAAAGAAATTTACTCAATTTTTCATACCATGCTCTAGGTGCTTGTTCCAAACCATAAAGTGCCTTTTTAAGTTTAAAAGCATGGTTGGGAAAGTTAAAACTTTGAAAACCGGGTGGTTGTTCAACATGTACTTCTTCATTTATAAAGCCATTCAAAAAATCACTTTTCACATCCATTTGATATAAAACAAAGTCTTTAAAACATGCAAAGGCAAGTAGCATCCTAATGGCTTCCAACCTAGCTATGGGGGCAAACGTTTCTTCATAATCTATCCCTTCTTCTTGATTAAAACCTTGGGCTACTAATCTTGCTTTATTTCTAACAATTATGCCATTTTCATCCATTTTATTTATAAAGACCCATCTAGTTCCAATAACACTTTGATTTGAAGGTCTTGACACTAATTCCCATACTTCACTTCTTTCAAATTGATTTAACTCTTCTTGCATAGAAAACATCCAATTTTCATCAACTAAAGCATCATTTATATTTTTAGGCTCAATTTGAGAGATAAAAGCAAGATTATTGCAAATATTTCTAAAAGATGATCTAGTTCTTATCCCGCTAGATGGATTACCTATAATTTGATCTTGTGGGTGGTTGATGACAAACTTCCAATCTTTAGGAAGGTCTTGACTTGATTCACCTTGCACTTGTTGGGGATGGGGTAATGCCAATGGTGATTATTCTTTCTTGGGATCCTCTTCAATTTCTTTTTGTTGCTTTCTATCTTTAATTTGCAATTTTCCCATGGAGGTCTCCAAACCTAAATCATCATCAAAACTCTCTATTTTTTGGAAAGAATTGTTAGATTCATAAAAAATAATATGGATTGACTCCTCTACAGCCATGGTTCTTTTGTTAAAAACTCTAAAAGCTTTACTTGAAGTTGAGTAACCAAGAAAAATTCCAACATCCGATTTTGCATCAAATTTTCCAAGATTGTCTTTGGTGTTTAATATAAAACATTTGCACCCAAAGACTTTGAAATAGCTAATGTTGGGTTTCTTGTTTTTCCAAAGCTCATAGGGAGTTTTCTTAAGAATGGGCCTCAATAATATTCTATTTAAGACATAATAAGAAGTGTTAACTACTTCGACTCAAAAATATTTTGGTAAATTGTTTTCATTTAGCATGGTTCTAGCCATTTCTTGAATAATTCTATTTTTCCTTTCAACTACCCCATTTTGTTGAGGAGTTCTAGGAGCCGAAAAATTGTGGTTAATACCCTGCTCATTGCAATATTCTTCAAAATCAATATTTTCAAATTCTCTCCCATGATCACTACTTACACAAGTAATTGTAAAACTTTGAAAACTCATAAAAGGCTTCATTCTTTTGACTTAAAAACAAGACCCATGTATATCTAAAGAAGTCATCAACAATAACATATGCATAAGACTTTCC